>NC_081167.1:247500-385000 GCF_012432095.1 Onychostoma macrolepis | reverse complement strand
AGTCATTTAGCAGATGCTTTTATCCAAAGCGACTTACAAATGAGGACAATAGAAGCAATCAAAACTAATAAAAGAGCAATGATATGCAAGTGTTATAACAAGTCTGTTAGCTTGAACACTTAGCAAGGTTTTTTATATATATATATACACAAACAAAAATCTATACTGTTTAATGCAAAAAAAAAAATATTTACATTATAAAATATTATTAAACATTACAATTCCCCCAATCTGGACAGTTACAGATGTTCTCTCACTTAAACAACTCTCAAAATAAAGTGTATTTAACAAAACAGATGTCATTTCCCTCTGTTTATAAATGGTCATTTTTCCCCCTAACCTTATGAAATATGTCATCTTTCACATCAAATTCTTACATTGTATCAATTAATTCAGTTAAAATAATAAGAAACTGTAAACTGCATCTCTCCTGCAGCAAACACAGAAGCTGCATCTGAAGTGGCATTAGATGCATTTACACACTGTTCAATGAAGCATAAATGCATTTATGCCACACAATTTCAAATGCAAAAATAATTAATGTTTTAAATATTTTATAAACATACAAATAAGATATGTTGGGAAAAATGCAATGATAGTTTTAAATATGAAACTAAACCAGTAGGTGGCGTGGATTCATTCAGTAACAAAACACCTGTGTGTGTTGCTCAGAGACACAACAGTTCTGCTGTGGCTTTGACCGGAACTATTTTCATCAGTGAAATTGAGCAAAAACAGTCAATATTGTGTCTAAAATGTAAGTCACTTCATTTGACAGCTTGTTTATTGAACTACTATTGCGTAAAACCACATTGCAGTTGTGTTGAAACATTTTGGTCGTGCAATGTTGGATACCTAAATCATATAATATAATTTTTTTTCTCGTTTACCGCAGTATGCATCTATAAGTTTCTGTGTGTGCTGTTGCACTCATTTGTTTTGTTTTCTGCACGAGTCTCTCTCACACACTCACTCAGGCTGCGCGAGCATCATCTGGCGTGACATCTATACGTTATCAGTCGCCGTAAGTGTGACGTTAAAACAGACCGCAGGGCTTGCAAAATCTCTGGCCCGACGTCCCGGGGCTGTTGTGTTTTCCAGTCGGGCTACCAAAATGTATCACCGCCTGCCCGACGGGCTCCTTAAATACAGACCTCCCGCGGGTCCTTAAAAACTCTGAAAGTGAGTTGTATCAAAAATAAGGCCAAGAGTAATTTTATGGCTCAATACTGTATGTTACTATAGACACTGTCCAGCCCCGCTCATTCTGTGTTCATTTTACTTGTGCGGCTCTTAAAATGGGTCATAAATTGCCTTAAATATATTTTTTAAAATTCTGCAGATACCCTGTAAATAGTGAAATAAAATTCCTTCCTTCATATTTGTTGATATTTGTGTATTGAAAATATTTTTGATTGACATTTAAACTCCTATCTGATTTTCTATATTTAAAAAAAATAAAAAATAAAATAAAATAGTAATTTTTTAATTCTGGCTAGTTAAATTAATTTTCGGGCTTCCAAAATCTGAAGAGTACCTGCCCGAAGGGCTACCAGGGATTTTGAAATTTTGCGAGCCCTGGACCGGCAGTCACCGGCGCGGGCGATCATGTAGAAAACCGGCTAATTCCGGTCCCTGGCCGGTCGATCGGTGCATCATATTATTGTTAAGTTCTATTATAGTAAAATGTACTTCTCAAAATAAAAATATCACAGTGCATTGAAACACGTAATTTTTTTTTTAAATATCACAATTTATCTTCCACGTTTTAATTTGACAGTAAATCTCTGTTGTGCAGGACTGTTTGCCAAACAATAAAAGGAATTGTTCAAATTTAATTTGGTTACCTTTTAAAAGATCACAATTTTTTAACACAAATGTGCATCAATTCATGAAATATAGAATCCAGAAAAGTTAGAACAGACAACACAATTTCTAAAAAAAAAACATTGCGTAGTGCACTATTATTGTTATTGTTTTAATACATTTATTTTTTATGACTACATTTGCTGAAATGTGCTAAAATCACTGTAATGCACTGCGTCTTGTTGCTGAATGTGATGTTTTGTAAGTTTCTCTGCTGATCTGCTCTCTCTCTCTGTCTGTGTGTGTGTGTGAGAGAGAGAGAGAGAGAGTGTTTGTGAGTGTTTCTTTGTGAGTGAATGCGTGAGCTTACGAGTGTGAGTGGATGTGTGTGTGTGTGCGTGTGTGTGTGTGTGTGTGTGTGTGTGTGCGTGTGTGTAGTATCACTGCGCACCGCTGTGTCTTGAGCAGGAGGAACGTGATACTCATGTATTGAGCTCTCCAGTAAAACCGATCTTAATGTCAATGGCCACTGCATGTAAGAAGCACCTTCAGACCTCCTCTGTCCCACAGACGGCAGGCGCAGCCCGCGACCATGATTTGAGGATCAGACTCTGTCTTAATGTTCGGTGAGAAAGGAACCAAAAAATGATGTGTAATGTAGAGAATGATGAGCTTGGCTGTGTGCGTTCACGAGAGCGGCAGTTCTCATGCTTAAATCCTGAGTTCGTTGATACAGCCCAAACTGAGCAAGACTGTTTGAGCCACTGTTCATAATAAGACCCGTAATATATAATAAGAAAACAAGTCAGGTCAAGTTTGAACTCATGCTGAATAAACCCTAGAATTCATCCGATAACTTTGATTGTCCAGTGGCACAGTTAGAATGAGCAGCGCAAGCTAACTGCATGTAAACCGATAGCTGTACGACTGCAAATAATGCACTGCGCTCACTCCAGTGATTCATCATGGTTTAAATGATAGGTTCACCCCGAAACTGAAGATTAGCTGATATGTAAGCCATCTGAGATCAGGATGAGTGTGTTTCTTCATCAGGTTTGTAGAGATGTGTCTCTGCATCAGTGTCTCAGCAATGGATGCTCTGCAGTGAATGGGTGCCGTCAGAATGAGAGTCTGATAAAAACATCACTGTAATCCACAGCACTCCAGTCCATCAGTTAACATCTGGAGAAGACAAAAGCTGAAACTAATCCAGCATTAAGACGTTTTTAACTAAAATGTGAGTCCATAATCCATAATAACGCTTCCTCAGTGAAAAAGAGCATCTGCTGTTGTCTCTCACATTAAAATCCAGCCGCATATCTGTTTAGAGCTGTTTTGTCTTGATCTGAGCAGATTTCTCTCCTGATTCAGACTTTTCACTGGAGAAAGCGTTATTATGGATGTAACTTATGTGGAATGTGTCTGTTCTGCGCATGTATCAGATATTTTACAATCAGTTCAACTGTAATGTGATGCATTGGTTTTGTGAAGGTCGACAAGTGAATGTGGGCATGTGCAGCGTCTCGTAGATCTTGCGTGTGTCTGTAGATGCGTTTGCTGTGTGATCTGAAGCAGCTCGCAGTGTTTCGTCGTTACTGTTCCCTGCGACGCGAGCGTCGGGATGAGCCGCAGTAAAATCCCTCCACGCGTCGCTGTGATACGAGTCTGCTGTGGTTTGTGTTGTAGGTGGCTGTTGTGTAAGCGCAAGGTTTTGATGTGATCGCAGGGCAGGATGTTTTTATCGTGCTGCTCGGCCGTTATTTCTTGCAGGAGAAGCAGTCTCAGTTTACTTCCTCCCACCGGTTTCCATTTTCCCGCCAGGTGTTAGTTTGTAGTTTGTCAATAAAGCTTTTAGTTTACATCTGGAGCTATCTATTGTTATTTTAATGTGCCGCGTTGACAGACACCCGAGCCGAGCCGCTCGATACGTGTTCCAGAACTCAATGACAGCTGAGCGCTGCAGTTTGCAAATCTTTTTTACCGAAAGTACCAGCTAGCAGAGAAAGCCGATACTCGCTCTGGGCCGCTGCGACTGTGGCCGCGCTCGCAGGCTCCTGAGCGTTTCGCTTGTGTTTCGGATAACCGCTCGGCGCTGAGTGCTTTAATGGGGCCGAGCTCCCGCGAGGCCTGCAGTGAGACGGCTGAAGGTCAGGGTTCGAGGACGATCAGATGTGTTTTGATGCTCTGGCCTGTAGATGTTATTAAATATTCAGCTAAAGATCCTGGCTTGGTTTACCACTGCGTCTTCATCTCCTCTTCTTCTTCATTGATTAGGTCTGTAAACATACACAAGTCACCATAATCTGCACACTGTGTGCTACAAGATGTGTGTCTTCTGCGTCCCAGCTCTGGGATTTATTCACGCATCTGTCTTTTACCCAGCACACGCGTTTCTTTCAGTCTTGTAGGATTTCAGGTTTGGCTGTTTGGACTGTGTGGATGGGCTCAAATGCTGTGCTTTGTGAATGACTGAACTCTGGTGTATTCATACCTGCAAACTAGTCGCCAGATTAATACCCCGCTAGTCTATACCGATACCGATACATCGATACAATGTCGATGCCGATACAATGCTTCTAAACTGAACTTTAAAATTATGAAATGTATTAAATTATGAAATTACTAAGAGTAAAATGGGTAATAATACCCACTTAACTTTATATCTGAAACACATTTTTACATTCAATACGCCTTAATTGCAACTTATCACATGATATTTTTGTTTACACATGGTTACAGTGTTTAAGGTTGTGGTAACCATGGAAATCTACTACAAATAGTTGAACTACGGTCACTTTAGTAAAGCAATTTTCATAAGGCCTGCCAGGCTGTTGCATGCATAAAATACAACCTTTTTATTCTCACAGTGTATGATTTATATTAACATTACAGAATAGAACATGATCAATATGAACTTTTAACGTTCAATTTAAATAAATGTAATTGCACAAACTATGTAGGCTACAATTTCAATTTGTTTATTGTGAAATAACTCAAACATATGTTTTTCTGTCCTCTAAGCATTGTTCTGGGCTGCCGTTCCTAAAAACATCAATGCTTTCTTATGAAACGCAGCCCTGTTTGAATGCGCTGTCAGAAGTGAACGCTTTCTGTGATTGATTGATTCTGTCTTGAAACATTTGCATGTGTTCAGATGAGCAGGAAAATATTCTGTCTTACACAATTATTTGCTAACATAGGTTATTTGTCCAATTCAATGCATATTGTTGATTAATAACCAGCTGCTTTTATGTAGACTGTAAACATGTGCTCACGTCATTATTAGGGCTGTAATACGAATACAATTATTAATCTGTTCAGTTATATGATGTGCCGATTAATTAATAAAATTAATGACAAATAAGTCACACAATTTTGGTTGAGAAAATACCCCAAAAGATCATTTAAAGCCATTATTGTGTTAGATGAGAAAAGCATTGAATAGACACTACAAAAAGTAGCTGTAGAAAGAAATCATTTGATTCAACATTGAATTTATTACGCATTAATTTTTAAAGTTATTATGTGGCCTAATGTTGTTTTCAGAAGCCGCATCTGAAGTGGCATTTAGGTATATTTACTCAGACTGAATGCATTTATACTTCAATTAGAATTGCATAAATAATGCTGTGAGATTAATGTTTTTTGAGGAATATTGAAATCTGACTTTTAAATGAAATGAAACTAATCAGTGACTCAATCGATCTACAGCCCAACTAAGTATGTTTTTCCATATATGCATGGCGTCGCCACAGCTTGAATCTGTCTACAGGACATTTGAACTTTGTGTCAGTAGCCTACCTCAATAAGACAAGGCATCAGTTAATATGAATTATATATATATATATATAACAACACCGTGCCATTACGGTTGTTATATTGGAGTTGAATGAGTTTGTCACGTGTGAGGTTCTTCTCATCTGTTCTCTCTGGCACTTCTGTGCACTGATCCTCCAGAAAGTGAACGTTTGTGTCACGGGATATAAATGACATGCTGGTTTCTCTCACATGTGTTCACGAGTGTGTGACAGTGCTGTTTTGAACATCCTATGTCTTCTGTTTCAGCCTTAACCGCATACACATACCTCACCATCTTCGATCTCTTCAGGTGAGTGTCATTAAAAGCTTGTACAATTGTGTTTAGCAGATACTGATACTCAAAGACTTTACTGCTTTCTTTTGATTCACCTGTTACCCCAGTGATTCACAAACATCTTAGACTTATAAAGACAGTATATCAGTGTGTCATTAGCCATTAGTGGGCTTAAGTGTTTAAAATCAGCTAGATGCACTTCAAGGCGATGCTGCATAGAGTTGTGTTGCATTTCATTGTTCATCACAGTGGTTGTTCAGCATCTCATGCTAGTGTCTTTGGCTCTCACAGTTTGATCACCTGTCTGCTGAGTTTCTGGGTGACCATGAAGAAACCCAGTCAGGTGTACTCCTTTGGGTAAGAACAGCTCATACTTCAGATATCAGTGTGCTTGGTTTTTTCTGTGATTTTCTGAATTTATTTTGTGAATTTCCCTGAATGTGACCTGCACTTGTTGATCCGGTCTGTCTCGTTGCTGGTGAAGCTGGTGTTGTACACAGAGTTGTCTGCATTTTGAGTGAAGAGATCGATCTGTTTAATGTGTTGTTCGTTTCTCTTCAAAATTGGTGGAAAAAACAGGAAGTAGGCCAATCTCTGCAACTCTTTGGTGTATTTCCACAATGTCCTGATATCACTTTTTTTGGTGGCAGCATGTTACCAGTCAAAAGTTATAGATGATAGTAATGTATTCTTAGTCTTTAAATCGGTTTCTTAATATTATCACCAGGGGCCAGTTGTTCAGAAAGTTTAATCTGGATCAGAATGATCTGGGTTGGGAAATCCCATGTTTTGCTATCCAGGATCAGGAACACATCTCACTTTTGTGCCGGCTTTTCAAAGCAAAATCGGATTGGATCACCCCGATCCAGATACACACTTTTCCAGATTTCCAAATCTGGATTCCTAGTGCTCTACGGAGCCCCTAAAGGGACATGATGATGGAGGAAAAAAAAAATAAATCCCAATGTTTTGCATTCTAGTTTTGCATTGCATTTACACAAATAACTACTTCTGACTGCTCCCTCTCTGATGATTGTGCCAATGTCGTTTACGATGAGTGATTTAAAAAAAAAAAAAAAAACTTTAAGTTATAATATTTTTGTTTTTGGACCAGTTTTAAAGTTTTATTAAATTTTTGTTCCTGAAATCCACTCTTCTGCTGGGATCAGAATAATCAATTTTTTTGGGATCAAAAGTATCCCAATCTTACGTTATATATAACATTTTGAACAACACAAATTTCGGATTTAATCCAGATCAAAACCAAGATTGTATTTTGTGATCTAATCCAAATTCAGAATCCTTTTTCTTTTCTTTTTTTTCTTTTGAACAACCCATTTTCAAGATTTGATCCAAACCGATGACCAAAATCTGATCAGATGACACTTGAACGACTGGCCCCAGGGCTTCAATGATAAACCATCTGGTCTTCCAGTGGATGTGCCAGTTGTGTGTGTAATGTCAGGTGTTTGTGTTGATGTGTGTTTTGTGGTCTCAGCTTCGAGCGTTTTGAAGTGCTGGCGGTGTTTGCCTCCACTGTGCTGGTTCAGCTGGGCGCTCTCTTCATCCTGAAGGAAAGGTGAGATCCGTGTGTCTCTGCAGAACTTGATCCCGTCGATATTTCGCTGCTGTGGGAATGCAGTGACCCGACTGACTCGCGTTCACATTCGGCTGATCCACACACACGCATATGAACGAGCTTGCTGATGCTGGTTTGGTGGTTTCTCCTCACCGTAGTGTTTCAGGAAAGGCACTGGCATGATGTTATGAAGTGCCTCTGTTATTCAGCATAACCTCACAGATTTGCTCCATTGTTACTGGATTGAGTTGTTTGTGTATTTGTCTCTGTTTGTGTGTGTGTGTGTGCTAACTGTGTGTTTCTTCCTTCCTCAGCGTGGAGCGTTTCGTAGAGCAGCCCGAGGTGCACACGTGAGTACTACAATCACTGACCTGATCCTCACACAAACCTTTCTGCATTTTTATAAGTTCATTAACATTAGTTTTTCTTTTCACCATATGCTCTCCACAAGTTTCTACACACATACACACACACACACACACACACACACACACACACATACACACACATGAAACTGAAAACATGACTAATGATGAAAAAGTACTGCATAAGTCCCATATAAAAAGTGGATTGGCGATGGCAATGTACATATTATACAGCTTGTGCCCATTTCTTTTGTGGAACAAGTTTGCCCATTCTTTTTATCACTATGTCAAAAGCATAAAATTAGAGAGATG
Source organism: Onychostoma macrolepis (assembly GCF_012432095.1). Classification (NCBI taxonomy): domain Eukaryota; kingdom Metazoa; phylum Chordata; class Actinopteri; order Cypriniformes; family Cyprinidae; genus Onychostoma; species Onychostoma macrolepis. The sequence continues at coordinate 376,845 of NC_081167.1, read as the reverse complement.
TCTAAATTAGTGGAACATCATTAAAGATGAATGACACGCCTTCATTGAAGCTCATACCCTGTTCTGGTTTGGTCGTAAGCAATTTCGCACTCGCACCAACGGGCCTGACGCCAATTTAACATACACTGAATCAGACAAACTGCCACTGACGTGTGGAAAAAGCTTGGCACTTGGTGTTTCCCAGCCTTTAGACCTCTGACAAGCTATCGAAGTCCAATCTGAGGCTGAACATGACAAACCTGCCAGTATCTCAATATCTGGGAGAAATGTTTGCCCAGTAGGGATGTAACGATATTATCAATATCGTGTTAGCAAAACTGTCTCGATATTATTGTGGTCACATGAGGATATGAAACGATAGGTCTTCTGGGCAAAAAGTGTAGTTTTTAAAATATATTTGTTTTGGGTCATTATGCTTGGCACAGTATCTGTCGAATGAACTAAAACCCGAAAGCACAATAAGGCTTAATCTCTTCATCAAGTCTGTTTTCGAAGCGAAGCGCACACTTCGTTCTGACGATCAGCTCGTGATCCGGTGGTTTTGTAGTCAGATGTGGTTTTGTAGGCATGCTGTCACTGAAGCTGGAGATTTCCTTCAAAATAAAAGCTTAAAGTGCAGTATGAATTACTGACAGCTAGCGGTTTAAATGCAGACCAAATTCAAAATATCTCTTTCAAGTCTTGAAATTAGGAAAGTTGTATTGTAATTTCCCTGCTGTAAAGCAAAAATAATAGACCTATGAAATACTCATTTTAATTTATTTTACAGTCCAATTGTTTTACAATATATGGCAACTGCTGTCATTGTTGGTATTAAAAGGGGAAGTCGTGGCTTAATGGTTAGAGAGTCGGACTTGTAACCCGAAGGTCACAGGTTCAAGTCTGAGGTCCGGCAGGGATTGTAGGTGGGGGGAGTGAATGTCCAGCGCTCTCTCCACCCTCAATACCACGACTGAGGTGCCCTTGAGCACCTAACCCCCAACTGCTCCCCGGGCGCCGCAGCACTGCTCTGGGTGTGTGTTCAAGGTGTGTGTATGTGTTCACTGCTGTGAATGTAATTTAGACTGAGACAGTATATCACAAATAAAAAGAGGTTGTGTTCCCTTTAAAGTTCAGGTACACTGATTTTTTTCTGACTTAGGTTTTCTTAGTTCAGAACATGGGTTGGAGCTCTTAATTTTGAACTCTCAAAGTGCACTAGATAGAATAATTTAACTTTAAAATGTATAAAATTATAATTTTTTCCCAATTTTTCATTTTTTTTTTTTTATGTATATCGCAATAAATATCGTATCGTGGACTTCATATCACAATATTATGGTATCGTGAGATTTTGATATCATTACGTCCCCATTACCCAGTCCTCCATACAGATGTAAGAGACTAATAGATAAAGGACGCAATACCATCCACTTTTTCCACAAAAGACAATTGAAATCTTGTATTAAAAAATATCTACAGAAATTCAAAGTCAAATTTACACTGTTCATCCATCTTTGCTGAGCGGTGTGTGTGGTTGTTTCTGTGTTTGTTTTAGGGGGCGTCTGCTGGTGGGAACATTTGTGGCTCTGTTCTTTAATCTCTTGACTCTACTGTCTGTCAAGAACAAGCCCTTCGTCTTCGTGTCTGAAGGTAAGATCATTTCCACAGACAGCTGTTTCTAAGTGTGGCCGGACCAGACCCGGCGCTACGGGCATTGCCCCCCAGAAAGAATTTGTGCCCCCCCAGTTTTCTTAACCAACTTTAATTATTTAGATCGGGAATAGATAATTATTTTGAGGAGCATGTGCGCATATGATGCATTTTGATTTGCGCAGATCGATCAGCGTCTGACTTGAAGCAGTGCGTGTCAATACTCACCGTATTTCATGTCGTGCTTTAAAATGGTAACAAACTCTTGTAAAAATTCTAGTTATATTAATGCTATCAGGGACGCCTGCAGGATTTCTTCCGAGGGTACGCACTTATCAGAATTACCCGAGCCCATCTTCCCCTTCTCCCAAAACAGCTTATAGCCTACTAGCTACTGTTATTAAAATAGTTCAGTTTTGTATGTAATGGAAAAGTGATTGTTTCATTTTTTTTTTTTTTCCATAAAGTTAATTTAGAAAAAACGATTGGAGTATTTTTTGTTCTTTATTCGTTAAATGCATTTTTTTAAGCAAGGACCAAGCAGTCAGCGGCAGCAGTGAGTTAATCATAGCCTGTGTTTGATTAATTTAGCCGTATCAAATCATAACGACTTGCCTAAAATAAAATCTTTAGATATAAAACAGTTCAAACATATCCCAATGTTAGTTTAAATGCTTAACCTATATAAATGTGCGCTGTTAGACGCATATCCAACAGTTTGTGTGGAGAGTGTAAGATCGCAGGACATGGAGGCGCCAGCACGATCACTTGCATTTTTAAACTTAAATTAGGCATACGCCATCATTTTTGCTACTTAAGGTAAGAGTAATACATCATTCGGAACTTTAAAGGATCTACTTTTATTTGTGTGCACTCACAATATCAACAAAATGTTGTGCTTTTATAAAATAGCCTAAATAGGAAAACTGAGGATGCGCTTTCTGCCGGAAACAGGAGAGCTTCACAATGATGAACCGAAACTCAGCGAAACTGACTCTCAGATATGACAGATATATCTATAGAAAGCTTTAAATTACCATTTTGAAACGAAATAATTAAAATCGAAAGCAAAAACTCTTTCATTATGTAATTCGTAAAGATGCTTTTCTCTCTAAAGGCACGTACAATGAGGAGATGGCCAGTCATTTTTTCCATCACGTGACACCGTCTAAAATATTAAAAAATGGAAAAGCTTAAAACAGGCCCGATAATAATTTGCTTTTTATTTTATAGTTGTATAAAACACAAATTATAATGGCATATGTAAAACTTTGCCCTTTAATTGTATAGCTGTGTATATTTTCTGATATTTGTGTTGCTCTGTCCTGAATACTGTTAAATTTAAAGGATTATTTTAACTAGCTAGTTGTAGCCTACTATTTTTCATTAGTTTTCTGAATACCGTTAAATTTAAAGGATTATTTTAACTAGCTAGTTGTAGCCTACTATTTTTCATTAGTTTTCTGAATAACGTTAAATTTAAAGGATTTATCATCAAGTGAGAAAAACTAAAAAAGCTTTTAGAAATGTTTATCTGTGTTTATAATGTAAGTATATATCAGCATTTTACATTAGGCTATTCATGAATGTAATAATAAAATGAGACTTGGCCTTAGCCTACCTTTTTTTTTTTTCTTCTTCTTTTTGGTCACTCACAAATGCGATTTTATCAAAGTTATTTTTAATCCATGCAGCAAACATTTAAAAAATCTCTTTAAAAATGTACTTTAAAAACTATTAACTTTTTTTATGTGTGCGCACATGCGCTGTGTCTGTTTTGTCATTGCGCAAATAAGTAGTGGCGCCCCCCCATGGGATTGAAATGCCCCCCCAGGTATAACATCCTGGCGCCGGGCCTGGGCCGGACACTGCTGTTTCTGCACTGTTTGGTCCGTGTCAGATCTGAGAGCCTTTTCATGAGTATGCATGACCGTTCAGCAGTTGATTTTATTCCAGATGTCTACAGGTTCAGTTCTACAGTAATTTAAGGTTCAGTGATGATAATTCACAATTCAACCCTACATCCTTCCAGTTACCAACCAGACACAGTTTCATAATGAATATTTTTACGCTTCTCATAATAACATAAAAGATCTATAACATTGTGTTTTGCATAATTGTGTTGGTAAAGCATGTCAGTCAAACTCAAATCAAAATCGATTTCTAATGAGGCACCATTTGTAAGCTGAAGGTCCATCACAATCCTGTGGAAACACTGAGACAGACTAGACTGGAACTGAACCTGCTTTGGTTAGTCTCCTGAGCACATTTACCTGACGGTGTAGAAACCTGTACTGAAAGTCATGTGCATGACAATCAGCATGCAACAAGACATCAAGTGAAGTAACAATATACTCTTTGAATTTTCACTACTTAAGTCAACCCACTCATGTGCTGTTGTCCACGCAAAGACAAAAATATGTGTATGGACATGTCTGAAACAGAACACAGGACAGACTTCTGCGTGCAAACCATAAAGTCTGTTACTGTGTGTGTTGTTAGCTGCTGTTAGTGCTGTACAGACGACTGAGGTGTGTGATCTGTGTTTCTCTGTGTGTCTTCAGCCGCGAGCACCAGCTGGCTTCAGGAGCACGTGGCAGACCTGAGCCGGAGGTAGCGCATGCTTCTCACTCTGTATGATGTACGCCGAGTTATTCAGTGCAGATGATGCATAGATGTGTGAATGTTTGTGTGCAGTCTGTGCGGACTCATCCCGGCGCTCAGCAGCATTCTCCTGCCCAGAATGAACCCGTTTGTGCTGATCAACCTCGCTGGAGCTTTTGCTTTGGGCATCACATACATGCTCATCGAAATCAAGTGAGGAGACCACACTGTGTTATGTATGATGTCCAGTCACAAACAACACTTATTATCTGTCACCGCTACTGTAGCAGTTCTAGCAGTACATTTATTGCTGTAACTGTACATCCCTACCACAACAGTGTATTTTTACTGCTGCATATATTATTACTTTTACTACTAAATCTTTAGCCCTATTCAGACGATAATTGTTTCTCACGGGGATGTAAGTTATTTTCACTATTTACAGGGGGTAATCGGTCATTTTATTGCCGTCTGAATCCAGAATGTCGGTGTTTATCTCTCACCACCCACGTAAAAATCTGATGAATCCCTGAATTACCTACTGTTTTTGACAAACACTAAGGTCGTAATTTAATTGCCGTCTGAATCCACATCTCTGATTTACGAGAAGAAATAGATATAAAAATTTATTTTGTCCACTGCTGAACACCGTACTTTTGTACTTTGCTGTAATTTGCATACATATTTATTTCTGAAATGCTGGAAAGTATTTACAAGAACAATATTTCATAACTGCTCCACCACAGCGAATGGCAGCAGAAAGAGAAGAAAAACATGTAAACATTCAAAACGGGTCTTTATTATGGCAGCAGCAGGGTATGCAATACAATTTTAAAATGTGTATTATATACAGTTATATACATAACATTATACACAACTATAGTGCGTCTATTTTCCTATTTTTAAACTGGAGATTTAAATAATCAAATAATAAATAGGATTATATATTATAAAATACGCTTGGAATAATAATAATAATACATTTTACGCAAGTCATTTTTAAAATACATTTTACACAATAATAAGAAAAAATTGGTAAATAAAATTTGTTTTATTTACAGCAGACAGTCATGTGACTGGCCACGTGAGCAGCGTGTACCTGGGTTCGTAGGATCACAGAACTGGCTTCTCCATTGTGAATAAATCACCGCCCGAATCCATGAGTTTTTATAACTGAGACGCCATGTACATTTATTTTTACAGACGTCCACATGAGAAACAATTACCGTCCGAATCAGGCTTTAGCCTATAGTTATATTCAGGGCTCCAGACTGTGACCATTTTTCCTGCCTGTGTGACTAGTTTTGTGAGCGATCGCACTGGTGCAACCACCGCGTTGTTCAACTCATAAGCGTTGCCATTTCTGTTGCATATGAGAAACATCACACGGCAAACAAAACTGCGAGAATGAGAATCATTCAAATTCTGCACAGAATTCTCTGTCATAAACAATGCTGACATACATCAGAAAACCAGAAGTATTAATGCTAACTATAACCATGGTGTTGTGGTAGAAATAGTCAAATGTTATTACATTATTAATTTCAGGGTTTGTACAACCTTTTGAGAGAGAAATTCAAGCACTTTTCAATGACTTTCAAGCATTTCGCACAACTGTTTCCAGCAATTTAAAGCTCTGAAATGATCCAATTTGAATGTTTTTTTTTTTAATAGGATGACCAAAATATACTTTGTGGTAAACAAACACTTGTGTAAAATTTTAAATTAAAAAAATACATCAATTCACAATTATAACCAGTAGACGGCAGCAGAGGAGTGCTTATTGGCTTATTAGTCATTCATTTCTACTTTTTTTCTATATTTTGAAATTATAAAATCATTATTATAAAATATCATCCCAACTCAAATTTGTATAAACAAGAAATGAACATGTAATATTATTAGTAACTGTACTTATTAATGCAAAACAATAGTAATTTTATGATTAAATGGATCTATATTTTAATACCCCCTCACACCAGCCCCATGGCTACCAAATCTGCTCCTGGTGCCACCATCTGTAGCTCTCCAATGTTAGTCTGGAGCCCTGTATATTCCACTTCCACATTAGCACCTGTGTGGCGGTGCTAGCTCGTGTTGCTAACGGAGAGGCTCACTGGTGTGTGCTCTGAAGCTGAGATGATGCCACTGAGTCACATGATGATCTTGTGTTGTTGTTGTGCAGTAACTATAATGCGATGGACACCGCGTCTGCCGTTGCCATCGCCCTCATGACCTTTGGCACTATGTACCCCATGAGCGTGTACAGCGGGAAGGTGCTGCTGCAGGTGTGTTTCAGTGTGCGATGCTGTAATTAATCCTGTGTCGTATGTCTGGTCAGATGATCGGCTGGAACTGTCCTATCATGGTTGTTCTCTCTTTCCCGCAGACCACCCCCTCTCATGTCATCGGTCAGCTTGACAAACTGCTCCGAGAGGTCAGTTCATATACAGCCCACATAATCTATCACATGCATATTGACTTTTTGAAAATCTGCGGTGCACGTGTTCTCGATCGTGCCTCCAGTTCTTCCAGTTCTTACTTGGCAAGATCTTCAACTGATTGGTTCTTGATGTTTTTCAGGTGTCCACATTGGATGGAGTTCTTGAAGTCAGAAATGAACACTTCTGGACCATTGGCTTTGGCTCTTTGGTGTGTAGATATTCTTTCATGATGGCCTTTATTTCTAGCACACGTGTAGTGTTAAAGAATACTGGAATGATTTTGCCTGACACAGGTTTGGGGTTTGTACAAACTTGGATGTGGCCCTAAACACTTTGTACGTTTCCCTAATCAAACACACCTGATTCAGATCACCGGCTCAGCAATACAGACTCCAAGACCTGAATGTGTGGGAGAGGTGTGCACTGATGAGGGTCCTTCATGACCAATCTGAACACTTCAGCAGTGGCATAATAAAGCCAGTACACCTAACTACAGTCTCCCTCCAACCTTCACAAGGCCTCAATAACATTCCAGCTTTAAGAGCTTTTAGGAGCTGTTTTAAACTTTCTGACATGGCTTTGTTGAGTCAAAATTCCAACTACTTAACCCTGAAAAATATAACCATAGTTGCTGTTTAACAGTGCGGTTAATGTGCTCAGCATAATTTAATATATTTTTTATATTACGACATTGGGGACAACGAATATTTAATGTATTTATCCTTCTTGTCTCTGTATCTTAAGTCCAAGTAACCAACATTTTCAAGCTTCAAAATGTTGATGAAGACATTGTAAAAGTAATCTATGAATCGAGCCGTTCCAAGTCTTGTGAACGGATGTGATCGCTTTATATGATGAACAGATTAAATTTAGACCATGTTAAGATATAGATTACTTTCACGATAGATTTTCATTGGTGGGACAGAAATAAGAGGGACAGGATTTTTAAAATATCTTCATTTGCATCTTGAAGATTAACAAAAGTCTTATGCAAATATCCTGATAGTTCTCATGGTGGAACCACAGTGATGATGACGTAAAAGTAATTTAATCGCTTGATAACACATGCCTGAATCTGTACCGTAACAAACCTCTTTTAAGGACTTGAGTACTATAATGTATCATTTTCGCATTATTGACACTATTTGACACACCAAAATGTATAATTTTGACCCATACAATGTATTGTTGGCTATTGCTCCAAGTATAGCTGTGCTGCTTATGACTGCTTCTGTGCTGCAGGGTCACAGATAAGAGGCCTGATCACTCAACTCTTCAGTAAAAACGCTCACATGAGGCTTCAGATAGGAGACCTTAACTCACTGTGTTTTTGTGCAGGCCGGCTCCGTTCACGTCCGCATTCGCAGAGACGCTGACGAGCAGATGGTTTTGGCCCATGTGACCAATCGGCTGCACGCGCTAGTGTCCACGCTGACCGTTCAGATCTTCAAAGACGACTGGGCGCGTCACTCGCTGACCTCCAGCACCCTGCCCACCGGCTCGCTCAGCCTCTCGGAGTACGTGGCTGCGGCCGCCTTCCCTCCAGCGGGGTCCAAACCGCACGAGGAGTTGAACCCGGTCACGTCTACGCCTGCGAAGCCCAGCAGCCCTCCTCCCGAGTTCTCCTTCAACACGCCGGGGAAGCACATCCAGCCCGTGGTGTTTCAGACGGCCCATCAGCACAGGCCCTTCAACGCACCTCTCTCCTACGGGATGTCTCCCTACTCCAGCATGCTGAACCCCAGCGGCGGCCCTGCGACGAGGCCGGGCTTCGGGGTTCAAGGATACAGGACTCTGAATGCAGCGCCACACAGATACGGCAGCGGTCTGCCCTCGTCACAGACTGGCCAACAGAGACCGTGAACTGATCACACCATCATCACGCCGCTAGCCCACCACTACCCTGAGTATTTATTTTATCGGGACCAAGAGCAACAGTTTTATTTTCAATGGATTTTTTGTCTGTATTCTTTATTTGTATTAAACCGCTATCAGACATCTGTGAAGTCGCATTATTATTATTTTTTACAGACCCTGCGTCCCAATGTTCATACTACCCATCCTAAATAGTATGTGAGATTAGAGATTCTTTACAGATTCTAAAGATGTATTGCTCTTATCTGTATGACCAAAAATGAGGAAGTATTTTAAGAGCAAGTGAGCGCACCGGGCGCCTCCATCTATTTGTTGAAGTGTGTATCCGTGCACACTCTAATGGCTAATTTTGCCCACAATCCATTGCGCTTTGGCGAAAGATTTGGTCCAGAACTACAAGCACGAATAAAACGTTTTAAAAAAACTACAAACATCGCGGATGTGCCCGACCGACGGTTAGGTAGAGAGGTTTAGGTTACTAATAATAAACATTTAACCTGGTAAAAAAATATTTATTTAATGTTATCTGTGTTATATGTAATCTGCAACAGCAATGTGAACTTCTATAAACATCCGTTTGATTGTAAATGCATCATTATGCAGAAAATATGAGCAGAGTTCTCGGCATGAAAGACCAGTGACAGACAGATCAATGTGCTGCTGCTTTTCTCTCTGATACGGTTGGAAGTTAAATTAAATGTGGAGGATGTTAATGTGACAGGATGATTGACAGGCCAGTTTACAGTGACGTGGCGCGTGTAATTATGCAACGGAATAAAGACGCAGTTGTGTGACGTGATGGTATGTCCCAAAGCTTGCCTGCTCTTCTACTACACACTCAATAATGTGTACTTTTTCTTCACTAAAAGAGTACATACTTCAGGGGCGTAGTATAAGTTGGCACATCGGGACGCAGCAGATGTCTTCATTACGAAGTTCACACTGTCAGTTGTAGACCGCCCGCTAGAACCGGACAGAGACTCGCTGTCTCCAGCGATTTAATCCGTGTCAGTGTGAACAGGGTTCAAGAGTGCAATGTTTCATTTTAATAATCATTTTGTTTAGAGTTTGTCATCTTTTGTGCTCATAACTGCATTGAACATCACTTAACATGACCATACGGAGGAGCTTTTTTTATTACGTTATGTTTTCCCACAAATTACACACGAGAAATGTCCTTTTGCCAGGGTTGTGTGCCATTCAGGATTGTTCTGAGAGTGGCTTGTAAATTTCTATTCAATGAATCCAATTTCTGGTTCAGAATCATTAAATTATCATTAAATTTGAATATAAAGAAAGTAAACTAAAAAGAGTTTAAGTGAGAGTGGTGACCAACTTCAGTCCTGCAGAGTTCAGCTCCAACCCTAATCAAACACATTTGAACAAGCTGCTAATTAAGGTCTAAGGGTTACTAGAACGGCAGGCGAGTTTTGATCAAGTTTGGAGCAAAACTCTGCAGGACTGTGGCTCTCCAGGACGGACGTTGAGCACCCCTGATATACACGCATGAATTGATTGGGAGACGATTCTTCAATTCTGCATTTTGTCCAACCTTGTTAATTCTATCCACTTGTTCAGCTGCTCCCGTTAGGGGTCACCACAGCAGAATTAGCCACACAGCTACTACATGGACTCCATTGTTCAGTGTCCCATTCACCCAACCTGCATGTCTTTGGATTTTAGGAAAAATCTGGAAACCCACGCTGACATAGGAAGAAAATGCAAACTATACATAGAATCTCTCCTGACTCAGCTGGAAATCAAACTGGCAACCTTCTTGATTACACAAACTAATTCTAGATTTCCAATATCAGTTTAAAAAAAACAAAAGTGACCATTCACGAAGTCATTGTAGATAATGATCTACACATTAAAGTGATTTTACTCTATGAACTGTTCAGTATGAGCAGAATTGTTTTCTGCATTTTTCTCCTCAGTTTTATCTGTAGCTCTGAAAAAAAAGACACCACTCCAAATGTTTCTTTAATCAGCATCTCTACATGAATGGTAGCCACTCCATTCCAGTGTCTGTTGAATTCTAGCACAGGCACACCTTATTCTGCTTGATGAAATACTGATTAGGTGATCACCTCAACCAAATCTTATTTAATGAGGAAAAGTATAAAAACCACTGCTATGGTCATCACTGTCCCTCTTGCAATAGGACCAGCTGGATGGCAAAACAGTGCTAGTAGTACCTCAAAAATAATTGTAATCAAATAATAACTATTGCCCATGCCAAAAGAGTTGAAAAGAATAGTTTTTAGTGGGGAAAAGAAGGGTTCAGTTCTGGCTTTATTGGAAGAGGGATACAGTGAGCGTCAGATTACTTTCAACCTTAAAATTTCAAAGACAGCAGTTCAAAGGTCAAGCTGCAGGCATTGGTGACAACAAAGCTACAGGCAGGCAGAGGGTGAAAACAACTCTCCACTGACCGGGATGACCACCAACTTATTCAAATGTCACTCAACAACTGTAGGATGACATCAAATGAGTTACAAACATAATGGCAAACGGCAGCTGGAGTGAAGTGCACAGCACAGCGAGGACGATTTGAAACAAGCTCCGGGCTGAAGTCGTGCAAAGCTAGAAAAAAGCCCTTAATCAATGAGAAGCAAAGAAGAACCAGGCTGAAGTTTACAAAACACCATAAGGATTGGACCATAGAGGACTGGAGTAAGGTCTTCTCTGATGAGTCCAATTTTCAGCTTTGCCCAAGACCTGGTCATCTGATGGTTAGACGGAGACCTGGAGTGGCTTACAAGCCACAGTGTCTTGCGCACCCTGTGAAATTTGGTGGAGGATTGGTGATGATCTGGGGGAGCTTCAGCAAGGCAGGAATCAGGCACATTCGTCTTTGTGAAGGACACATGAATCAAGCCACGTACAAGGTTGTCCTGGAAGAAAACTTGCTTCCTTTTGCTTTGACAATGTTCCCCAACTCGGATTGTTTTTTTCCAGCAGGACAATACTCCATGCCACACAGCCAGATCAATGAAGGTGTGGATGGAGGAGCGCCAGATCAAGACCCTGTCATGGCCAGCCCTGACCTGATCAGCCACACCTGAACCCCACTGAAAACCTCTCAATCAAGAGGAAGATGGATGCTCACAAGCCATCAAACAATTGAATTGTTTCTTTTTATTTTTGTGCTAGGAGAGGCATCAAGTCATCAAAAGCCATGTGGAAGACGTGGAGAGCATGAAAGACACATGAAAACTGTGATTGAAAATCAGGGTTATTCCACCAAATACTGATTTCTGAACTATTCCTAAGCTAAAATATTAGTATTGTGTTATTTAAAAATGAATATCAACTTGTTTTCTTTGCATGATTTGAGGTCTAAAAACACTGCATCTTTTTTGTTATTTTGACCGGTTGTCATCTTCTGCAAACAAATGCTCTAAATGACAATATGTTTATTTGGAATTTGGAAGAAATATTGTCAGTAGTTTATAGAATAAAACAAAAATGTTCATTTTACTCAATCACATACCTATGTAGAAGTAGTAAAACCAAAATCTTTTTGGATATGTGACAAAATAGATGGCTGCCAGCTTGTCAAAACCTGAGCAGTCTGACCTGAGGCTGTGGGGATAAGCTCATTTTTCTCTAAGTCAGTAAGGCTTTGACATTGGGATGAACAAAGGCTCCGAGCACAGGATTGGAAACAGGAGTCATCAGTCAGTTAGTACATCACTCTTCACTCCTCCTAACCATGTTTGGCTTCTAAGAGTCTCTGAATGACACTCCTCATACTCAAACCACCAGAGATGGAGTCCACCTGAATCAGTTGGAGAGTACCATGCTATTCAGATATATCTTCAGCAGTGCACATCCAGGAAAGGTCAGAAACGGTGCGGGTACATGGATACTTTTGGATGATGACGAGTGACCAAGACAAAAGAGCTCTCACAAAAGCCAAGAAAATAAATTGTTTTAATTCATCAAGAAGGCTATGGCTTCAAGAACATTTTCTAGATGTTCATAGAGACAGTTGGCAGAATCATTTGTAAGTTTAAAACGTATTGTAGCAAATCAGCTCAAAAGGGAAATGTATATAAATAATTACAATTATTTATATCAGCTGCCAGTAGTAACTGTAGCAGAATTAAATTGCCATCAACTGATCGGTTCGTCCAGCGAACATTCAGTGGAAGTTCATATCAACTCTAGGAAAGGATATTTTCGTGGCCACAGAAAATACTTTCATACAGTATTAATGCATTAGAGCATGTAGCAAGGATCAAAAAGAGACATAGTAAAGAGACATTAATTTGCAAGGCAGAATCAGAAACTTGCACACAAGAGTTTTATTAACTAAACACTAACACAAACCAGTCTAACAAACAAAAATATACATACACTCACGCATACATACAAAAGGGGAGCTAAAGTGGACAAATGAAGCCAATAGAGAAACCAGAGACTGCAGTTATGGAAAAGGAGTCAGTAGCACCTGAGTTAAAAACCATCTGTGCTGTTTTACAAGGAGGTCAACAGCTTAAACTAAACCTCTGTTTCGTTTAGTTAAATGTATGATACTTGCATTGCCTTGGTCGTTGATGAGTGTCCAGATGCAGTCTCGGATGAAAGTCTTGATGGTTTCAAGGTTTTGGACTTGCGATCACATTCTTCCTGGTTTGAAGAGTGATGAATTCCCAAGATGTTCTGACTCGATGGTGATTGGGAGTTTCTTCCCAGGTGGAAAGTGAAAAAGAGTTAAGAGACATCAGCTGAGATCCTTGGATCTTTGTTGAATGGAAAGTCAAGGCTGAAGCCTGGTTCAAACTTAAGGTACAGAAGACTTCTAGCTCACATCCTCATCTTCTCAGTATCTAACAGAACCGAAGACTGGCGAGGCGGGTCACTGATGTGAGAGCTTTATCTGTTATAGAGGTCACACCTCCGGGGAGTCAAAGAGCCAATGGTGAGGAGGGAAAGTTTACGACTCTTTGTCTCTGAACATGGTAATTTGCATATGCATTTCGACGGGGGTTAATGCAAAAACTACTAAAGATTCTCAGGACACTAATATGTTGCATAGGTATCAACATGTAATATTCACTCTTGATTAGATCATCCGAAGACTAATTCATAGATACTAAACATGGCATAGTTAAGGTTACATGAACGGGTGGTTCTATCGTAAACATGCATAAAACATTATACAATACAAAAGACAATATACAAGAACAGTAGTAATATACACAATGACCTGAGGATATGTGATAGGAAGGTCAAAGAAAAATCTGTCTCTGAATTAATGAAAGAAGTTGTTTCCTATAGCAGTATGTGTCTGTTTTAGAGAGAAATGAGTAGGGGTAATATTCTCTCTACATACTTTTAGGTCGTAAAGTTCATCCAATCTGGGTGAGGTGTCCTGGTTGCCATGGTAACCAGGGGCCTGGTGTCCTTCACAGACATCCTGGTACCCAGTATGTTTATTGGGTGAGGGGTCTGTGACTATTTGTTAACCTAATGCATAATTGATTTGTTAAATCTAGTGAAAAATTGTCTGATTGGTCCGAATGCTACAGTATGGTACCACAGAAACTATTTCAGAGCAAAAAAAACAAAGGCAAGTAAGATGTCTGATCAGAGAAGCTGAGAAATGCCCTCAATTTACTACCAAAGGCTTGCAAGATGGCCTGATGAAAGGGAATTTCAGTGCAGACAATAAGAACACCAAACAAGCATGGCCTTCATGCCCAGACACCTTGCTAAAAGCCACTCTTGGCCAAGAAGTACATACAAGGCATCTTGAATATTCTAATATGAATTTGGATAGGCCTGTGGATTTCTGGAAGAATGTTTCATGGAGTAATGTGACCAAACTGGATTTTTCTGGACCCATGGGTCAGTGGAATATGTGAAGCAAAATAAGCAAGGATTTATGAGCAGAAGAACATCCCCATGGTCAAATATGGCGGTGGACCAATCTTGTTATGTTGGTGCTCTGCTGTTACAGGAAGTGGACATCTTGATTGTGTGACTGCAAATATCAGGCATTTTAGATTATAATGCCTTCAGTATGTACAATGAAGCTTGATTATCATCACACTTTCCAGCAGGACAGTGATCCCAAGTATGCATCCAGATCTACAAAAGTTGGTTCAGGGTTCAATCTATGTTCTTTAGTGGCCTCTGGATTTATCTATTTGGATTTTTCTGAAAATCTTTGGTGGAAATTGAAGAAAGCAGTATGGAAACCAAGAAATATAAGTATAGTGTGAGAAGCTTGTCAGCACTTACAGGTAATGTTTATTGGAGATTATAAAGCTTAAAGGATCCTCTACAAAACTGAGAATGTAGACTGTACAAAAAACTGTACATAATCTCAAGAGAAATCATTTTGTCATTCATGTCATGTATCTAAAAGTCATGGACATTTCCACCACATCTCAAGTGAGCATCTGAATCATTTCTAGTGGCCCACATGCAGACCAGATTTGTGTCACCTTACTCTTAACTTGGGGAATGTGTGTTCTGTTTTCTGCTTAATATTCTTTGAAAGTCCACAAATTCACACATTCTGTTCGATCCCAACCTATGTGAATGGCCACTAATCCAGCACAGGACTCAGATAACTCATAAGGGAAAATTTACTAGTGTACATACCAACAGTTGGCTAATTAGGCTAGTTAGCTTCGGTAGTTAGCACCTGCTGGTAGATGCTATAACTACAAGCTCCTGTGGGCAAACAGCACCTTTGTCCCTTTATGGTAAATCAAAAATATCTCTGTATTCTAAAAAAAATTAACTCTTTTGCATGCAGTGTTGTAAATTAAAATTGCCTTAGACATTCAATATTTGTCAGCGGTCCACTTAGGTGTTGTGTTCTTTGTATGTGGATAGCAGTGAAGGGTTTTTCAGTGTTTGGGTGCTTTGGTTTGATGAGGTCAATCAAGCATCATTCATCACCTAGAATTAGAGACAAAAGCTTTAGTGACACACATGTTCCCGGTCAAACATAGAGTTTTTATATGCATGAGTTTTAAGAATGAAGCCAGATAACAATCATCAAGTATTACAATGCACTAAAATTCACAAACAGTGATGAACCAAAACTGTGATTTGCTGAAGTGTGGTGTGAGTGTGTATGGGTCTTTGTGTGTCATCAATTAGACCGCAGCGTTGTATTTTTTTCGGGACTCTTTTGTGTTTGGGAGTGAGAGGGGTTTGATCCTAAAAGGGCCTGACACATTCACTCAAAGGTCACATGAGGCCAAATCTGCTCAACTGACAAAGGTTGAATAATGCAGAGCATAAATCTGTAGAGATAAGTGAGGGTATTTCTTATATTTTTTATTGACTATATTAATGCTTGGCTTACATTTACCCAGCATGCTTTTAATGCTTCAAAAGCATATTGTGCACTGCTCTCTTCTTCCACTTGAGAAATCACATGAGATTCACACCTCATGACAGAATTTTGCTTCCACACCATTAGTTAATTTAGTAAGAGTCCTTCTCCTACATCCTCTTTCATTTGTCTTCAGTCTTTCTTCTCTTTTAAGCTTTAAAGGGACTCTTGCTAGTAACTCAGGAGGCAAAGAATTCTGGGAGCTACTCCTGATCTGTGTCACATAAACATTGGCCCTGTGTCCAGCAGATATTAAGATTAAGATGTGAATTTGGTGATCTGATCACATGTGGTCATTGTTAAATAAATGTGGAATCGGGCTAAAACATTTTGTGATTGGATCACTTAAAACCCACATATGAAGGTAGTGACCACACAGCATGTGAAGTGTAAATACTCATCCATACTGAATGCATCCCAAACCGCAGTACAGCCCACTTACCTAAAATATGATTGTTCACCAAAACAAGTGATTCAAACTTTGCTGGCATGTACCAAAACACATGAAATACATTCGAAATTACAGCCTTACTCCTTATTATCACGCCTCCACCAAGCTCTAATCACCCACACTAGCAGCCTAATGAGAGTACTCATCAACGACACTTTATGGACTCAAGACACTCACACCTCATTTTGTACCTCATTTTGAAGCCAATGTCCTCTGGAGGTTGCACTTGTTGGCCACCTATGTCATCAAGTTTGTTTCATTTTAGAAATTGACTCATTTTTTGTGAGGTGTTAATTATTGTCATTTTTCTTTCTCTGTAATATAATGGTTACTTTCTGAAATGAGGCAGCCTCAGTAATGTATGTGGCCGAGAAATGCGACCTCCGGAGGATTCAGCCTTCCAAATGAGACACAACAATTGACCTATCGGTAAGCCCCTCCCCTCGAACGCAGACTAGCCAATGGCAGTCGAGTATCAGTTGCACAGGGAGCGGAACTCGGACATCTTTAGGTTTCAGCGCCATAGAGAAACATCGGAAGATCGCATCGGTTTTATGGGGATTATGCTTCAAAAAAGGAAAAACGATGTGCCTGGGGTACTCGTAACACTGATTCCAGGTATCCTGAGAGGATGGGCGATATAATTTATTTTATTACATTTCCTGAATCCAAACAAAACAGAGCAAAATGTCCCTAAGTATTCACCCCAATTCAAATGAAGACAAAAACGTTCATTTTCTGGTTGTCATACACTCATTAAGTTACAGTTTTCATCTGCTCAACCAGAACGTTAATGTTATCTTGTGCTTTAGCAAGGTATCTCTGGCTAAAACTAGCTAACGTTAAAGTTAGTGAGTCCATGCTAACGTACAAACCTTAATAGCGGACTGTTCTCGAGTCTTGTACAGTGTAGGTCAAAAACACATAAACAAAGGTCTACATTTCAGAGCCTCTCCATATTAAACTGATTAAATGTACATTAATTTAATCGTAAGTTACCCTGCAATACATGAACAGTGTTGATGCTGCATGTTGTCATCCGCGATCGTGATGACTGACCATAATATGAGACTTCTCGCATTGTGATCTAAACCCTCGCTTCGAGTTACCCACCGTATTTATTTTTAAATATTTTATAAATCCCTCCATGCAATATTTAATTCCCATTTGGTGGCCTTCTGTGTCCACAATTGTGCGAAAACATCATGGGACAAGGTTTTCACACTGCAGCTGTCATTGAAAGACAGTGAGCAACTCCATTTGTTTGTCCGAGGGAGCAACAGTAACTAAGGGGGGCGGGGCTTACCGATAGGTCAATTGTCTGGTCTCATCTATACACACTCTAAAGACTACACAAACCCCTCTGCACTTACCTGCACGACCTAAGTTATTCTCATTGCTATTGTTGATCTGTTCACTCACATGTTCCATTGCCTAACCTGGCTTAACCCAACGGGAGCTCTACCAGACTGCTGTCCAGAATGTCACTCCCTGGAGAAATATGTGGATGAGATTCTGGAGCTTAGTCATGTGGTACCCTGGAATGACGGCACCTTGAATTTGTGTTTATGGCGTGGGTTGATCTCCTCTTTTTACTGGTGCCTGTGGGAGAAACCAATTACACACTATCCCAGTTCATAGATTATGCCCTATGGTTGAGTGGTTTCTTGTTTACTGTTGGAAGATTAAGTTTTGAGTTCATTCAGTTTTCCTGAAACCTCCACAATCTTCTTCAGTCTTCCCAGAGCCACCAGAGTCAACTCCAGCCCCAGAACTCATCCCGGGGTCTTCCCCTGTTAATCCACTCATCAGATACAATTCTTGACCAAATGCAGTCTCTGAACTTACTGCAGCAGCTTCCTCTGAGCTCCCTGTACTCTTTGGGATGACCAAGAGGTTTTCCTTGCTCTCCCAAAGTCCCCTGATCCGGTGAGCATGACTCCACCATCATATTCCCCATGGATGCTCTGCCCACTTAGCTTGAATTTTCTGTCTCCACAACACTTCCAAGGTTTCTCGTTCCTCCAGCTCCACTGTGCCTGCCTGTGCTGTTGACTTGTTCTTCAATACCTGCTTTCCCTGGGACAAGGATCAACTCCAAATGCCTTTTACTTGTTTCAATCTTAAACTTGTTACATTCTCGATGGTTAAGCATACCACAGCTCAGTTTCCCCTATGCCAATGCAATCTGTAGCATTCATCACCGTACCCACTCCAATTCTGAAGGTGGCATTGTCCAGCACCAACCTTCCCACTCCTCCCATACCTGAGCCCACACCTTCCTTGAACCCAGAGCCAGAGCCGACACCAGTCATGCACATTCCTCTAGAGTCCCGGTGCTAGAGCCTGCCACCATGTCTATCGCTGAGCCCTGGATGCCACAGAGGCAGGTCCTTCTCCCTACTCTTCGAGCCTCTTCCTCTTCTGCCAGTCCTGTTCGGCTGCCTTGATGTCTAAGTCCCATCTTGAGTCCTTCCTCTCCCTCTAGTCTTATCCAGCCTCCAAGCTCATTCATCTCTGCTGGTCCCATTCAGCCTCGAAGCTCCCTCGCCTCAGCTGGTTCCATTCTGTTTCCACGCTTCCTCGCCCCGATTCAAGAAGTCACCCAGATCCCACTGTCTTCACTGATTCTGTTCAAGACCTCGGCTCCTCTTACCCCGCTGGCTCTGTTGAGCTCCCAAGTTCTGCCCTCAACCTCAGGCCTCCAAGCCCATGACTCCATCTCAGTCTGTAGACCCACTGGCTCCACGCTCCCTTATCTCCTTTGTGGTCCATCATCCCTCCCGCTTCGCCAGACGCCCTCATACCCTGGACTCCACCTTCCCTCTGGCTCCAACATTGTCCTTGCTCACTAGGATGGATGAATTACATGTCAAAAAGCTGTTGTCAAACATTGTTCATCAATTGAAAGTATTTTATTGTTAAATTTTTTAAATGTAAAAAAAACAAAAAAACAAAAGGCACAAATTTATATTGTCATATTTGGCTGTTTTGGTTTATTGTGATTTCTTATTTAAATGAGCGGCTTTGCAGCTTATCTAGCAAACATCTGGCTAAATGTAAACACGTGCTGTGGAGCAGCCAGTGTTTTCTGAGTATGTTTATGTGCTGATGTCCGGGTCTTCAGTCTGGATCAGCAGAAATA
The DNA here is from genome assembly GCF_012432095.1 of Onychostoma macrolepis. Lineage (NCBI taxonomy): Eukaryota > Metazoa > Chordata > Actinopteri > Cypriniformes > Cyprinidae > Onychostoma > Onychostoma macrolepis. Next base: position 357,328 of record NC_081167.1, on the reverse strand, counting down.
ATAATCGAGCACCTGGCTCAGGTTTATTTGACGATCTGCACTGAGATCACATTCCCTTTTATATTCATTTTTGAGGTGAGATAATATGATAACATTTGATTAAATATCACAATTTGTTGCTTTATTCAGTCTGTGGTGTAATGTACCTGGACCACAGCTACAAGCAGAGAAGAACATGACAGAAAACCGACCTCGATGAAGGTCTGTGGCAGGTCTCACTATCACCTCTTACTCCTTTTGCATCCTATGTCCATTTAATTTCCTGACTGTACAGTTCACTACAGAACCTCCATAGCAGCACTGTCAAGGTGTTTGTCCTGGTTTTCCCTGGATTCACTCAGACTGCATGTCAAAATGACCAGTATGATGAAAACCCTTTAATGACCTCCTTCTCGTCCGAACAGCAATCTGATATCCAGCTAGCAAATAAGAATTAGGCCTGTCACGATAACAACTTTTTGTTGTGCGATATATTGCCCCAGAAATAATTGCGATAAGCGATATTATTGTCATTTTAAAGACCATTTTATGCCACTGAATATATAATCATAATGTAACAGCATAATAATGCAAGAAGGCCTACACGCTTCCAAATGACAACAAGCTTTTAATTCTTAAGAATATTTAGATCATGGAAATTAAGTATCAAAATATTAGATACCTTAAAAAACTTGAATAAATAGTAAATAAACATTTTCTAACAAAAAGTGCAAAGTAACAAGTAGGGAAAAAAGAGAAAAATGCACAAAGAACTTGTATGGAGATTTTTCCATCTACAGATTTTCCCCTGACCTTCTTTTCTCTGTAAATTAAGGGTGCACAGTATTACTGAAAAACACAATCACTACTTAGCAGTGAGATGTACGCATGTACAAAGGCACAGATCCCTAAACAAGGCCATATCATTTTTTTGTAAAAACTTTTTTAAAATGTGAACTAGCACCTCATGACAAAATCCAGGAAAACAATCCACGTTATGTACGAGAAGCTGCAAAAGACACAGGCACATGTGGAATGCAAAAAACATGGTGACATTAATTTTTAAGTAAATATAATGGGCGATATATTGCGTCACCAAAATATATTGAGGTCATGTACATATATTGTGCGATAAGTCGATATATTGATTATTGCGACAGGCCTAATAAGAATTCATCATTTCTGTTTCTGATTGGCCGAAATTTCTGCAATGCTTCTACATTATGCCAGTTCTAAGATCACAGATCAGAGAAACAGAGCGCAAACCTGGTTCAGTCATCTTTGGAACATAATGACTATTTTGAATAGATAACTGATTGCTGTGCTTTATAATAAATCACTGTGGATTCTCTTAAAAAAAAAAATAATACAAATGTTTTAAAAGCCTCCCTGTTACATTCTAAATTATTGAGCTGTATATGTGATACATGTGATTAATAAATACAGATAAAGACTGTAAGAGAAACCCGTTTCTGCCTAAACCATATGGTTAAATAGACACAACTGACATATTCCAAAGCACTGCAATTGTGTATTTAAAGTGAATGCATTCACTGAGTATCACTGAAAAACAGTCAAAAAGGTTTTGGCTTTTCAAACATATGTTCATTCTTGAAGCCAAATGAAAAGAATGTTGTTTTTTTCCTGATACTGTGAAATATTTCATTGAAGTGTACACACAGACATCACAGTGTATGTAAATTTGTGTAGTTCTGCGTCAGTCTGCAGTGAGTTAATGACAATCCGGTGAATCTGGTGATGGGATGCTGCTGGTCTGGCATAGACCTGACAGATGGAAAAGCTTATAGGAATGATAATGGGGAGATCATGTGGCCTGCGCTTCCCACTTAACATTTGAAAGCAGCGAGACCAGAGAATTATCTTTCACAAGTGGACCATCACAATGCAGGCAAAGGTAAATAAAATGCATTTGTACAGGAGGGACGTGAATGCAGTGAGACGATGAAACCCTTATATCACTCGCAGAGAAATGTGATGGTCTAAAGCTAGCGATGATAAATGAATGGTTCTTTGAAACATGGCTCTTCAGGGAAATATTTGCAACCATTAGGGATCAGTTCTGTTTGTAGAGGTTCATATTTAGGCATGTAATCTTCAGCCACTGACTTCCTGAAACTGACAGGTTTTATGTTTCTCTTCTCTTCATCTCTCTCTTCTGTTCCTGCCAGGATTAAATGTAGCCACTGTTTGCAGGTGTACATCTCTCGAATGCACAGGTTGCTGGTTAAAACTGCGGGTAACACTGCATTCAACCAGGGTGTTATATACAGTAATGATCTCTAAGTCCAAGACAAAAAAATGACCCAGAATGAAATGTTATGCACTGCAAAATGTATTGGAAAATAAAAACACACTACAGTTGAAGGGAAACCTTTGTGGATCTTGCCAAAAAATAATTCAGCTGATGTTCAGATACAATAACTGACTCTGGTTGGAGTACAGTGATTATACAGTATCTGGTGCGAAAGGATCATTTATAGATTACTAGAATGTAAAGGAAGAAACAGAAACTATGTGAGACGTAAGTCACCGTTTATGGTGAATTGGGAAACACCAAATGGCTTAATGGGACATTTCATGACTAATTGTTCCCATGTTACCATTGATGACTGTAGCTGCAAGTATGTAAAGCTAGAATGAAGCTGATCTAATGCTCACGAAATAATGGAAATGCATGTTGTGTGATTTAGAACTGATCAATTGTAATTTAGTGCTCTTTAAATGTGTTTCTAAAGTGGTGGTTCACCAAAATGAATTGTTAGAAGCTTTTCAGAAATTGCACATTTTATGTCTATTATTGCACCACTCTACTTAACTCTAAGGACTAACATTTAATTGCTTATCATTGTACAATATGACCTACCTCACTGCAATGTTTGACTCAGCAAATGCTGCACACATTGTCTGTTGTTAGTATTGTGCTACTGTTAGATATGTCCCTATTTTTGTACTATGATGCTCTCAGAAATACTGTGTTTCGTTTCTCCCTGTAGGGAGGAATGACAATAAAAAGCACTTGAACTTGAACTTGAACTTTTTTCACAATACTTTGGTATGCCTATTATAATGAATAAAAATAATTATTGCATTTTAATATTTTTTAGCATAAAATAATGTCTTATATCTATTTTGTCATGTCCATGAGGCACTTCACTGAGTTTGTACTTTTAATGTACTTTGTACTTTTGTACTGTAAATTATTAACAAAATGTGCATAGAGTCTGTATAATTTTTTGGCAACAATGTAAGCATTTATTTGTGTTAAAAAGCCAGATATTTTATAAAAAACAGACTTTAAAGTTATGTCCCTCAGTCTGAACTCAACCCCGTCACACTAACAATAATTTGCCCATAATAATTTAGTCTCCACACATGTGACACCGTTTGCCAGAAATGACATCATTCAGGTCTCTTTAATAGTGCAGAAAATAGTTACTAGTATCATACTTTTCATTCATATTTTTTAGGTGTATTATAGTCGGGGAGGGTACTATCAATCTTAAACAGCTCAACCCCGTCACATAAAATTAATATGGAAAATGATCATTTTTCAACATTTTATTTTAATCCATAAGTATATACAATGTTTTTGGAAAAAGGAAGACAATTACGAATGAAAGCATTTCTTGCTGATTACCATCTGACATGTTAAGGACTAAAACAATAACATTGTGGTTTTAGTTAAATTTCTAAATTAATTTTTTTTTTTTTTTTTTAACAAAAAATAAAGAGACCATAGACACAATTTGGGTATTTTTAGCTTCAGTCCTATAAAAATATGAAAATTATGATAAATGTTACATTTGTTATCATTAAAAGTTGCTATATGGGGGACATATGAGCAGTAAAATCTGTTCTGTGCTTTTCAAACCAATCCCATTTTGTCCATTACGGGGTTGAGAAGAAAATGTGTCCAAATCTGAAAAAAAAAAAAAGAAAAAAAAACTAAAAATGATCTTTAATGCCTGAGGTGGGAAAATATGATCTTTTGGAGGTTTGATATGTGCCTAATGTTGTGGGGTATTTAGATAACAAATCATATGTAGTTGAAAAAAAAAAAAAAAGTATGAAATGTTACCTAATCCAGGAATGACCCATATATAGAAAGAATTTAAACAAATAAAAGGCTTCAGTAGTTGTATTTAACGGACACATTTAATGTGTTTTCCTTATTTATACATCTAAAATGTAGTTTAGGGAGGAAACCTATTATCATTTGAAATAGTTTAAACAAATTAACATCAGCAGTGACATTTTTAGGATTAAAATGGTGTAATTAAATAATCTTTTTTTTTTTTTTTTTTACTGTAATTTGAAACCTGGACTGGTTTGACGGAGATGATGTTCAGGAGAGGGTTAATTATGAGGTTAATTGTGCCGTGGACATCAGTGATTATTACTGATGAAAGACACGTTGTTCTGTAGACGGTCTGTGAAGGGTCCGGATGCGGGCAGCCGCTACGGTTCTATATCTATATCAGTTTTTGTTTGTTTTATTGTTTTTATTTCACAAGGGTTTGTTTTTCTCTCATTTGCAGTGATGGATGGACCCAAGCCTTCAATGACGTGTGAGTAACGGCAACATTAACGTTCTGTGTCCGTGTAACAGAGATTACTGTCACAGAACATCGCTGTTTGCTTAACCTCTTCACGAGCGCTCGGGCAGGAGGCAAAGGTCAAAAACACAGCCCTGTCGTTACCCTGATTACTTCACGATTCGTCAGGCACACCAGGGACGGCTGAGACTGAACACCGACGCGGCTACTGACAGCCCTTCACAGCACACCTGACACAATACACGCGACGCTATTCCAATGACAATTCAGACTAGAGCGTTTCCACTCGCTCTCTGAACTCACTGTCCTCCAAAACCTGAGTGATCAGGTCAGATAAGCCACAGTAATGGACTCTAATCGCATCTCATCTGGAGGTAAGTGAGAGGCTTCTTGAGATCTGTGAGCACTATTTCTGCACTCAGAATGCGGTGTGAGTAAAGAGTGGAATCGTCTTCATATGGGTAGGTGATTGATTGGTGACCAGCGGGATGAGAGTGTAAAATACTCTCAACTATTCCAGCGGAACCCATTCAAAGGCCAGATTTAACACGTGGAAATGGTTTTGTGAGGAGACGACGTCTGGCTAAAACACTCTCTGTAAGCCCTGACATGAATGACTCGACCATAAGAACTTGAGTTGAGAACTAATTCAGCCAAACCACGTCTAATAGTCAGTCATTCTTGAGAAGTGGGACAAGACAGGGTGCAAAATTGAAAAAAATAAAACCTTGTTCTCGGACAAATGAAACTACATGTACGTATCTTGTACTGAGCTACTGAGCTCAACCTCACAACTTTTCTCTTTTTTAACAAAATGAGCTTTTTACCTTGGACTGTGTAATATAATTTCAACTTTATCTTTAACAGCATTCGAGGTGTTTCTAACATTTCAAAACACATTCTCGTGTTAGGAGACAGATTACACTTTCACACGTGACCAACAATTCCACAACAAATATAAAATATCATAATGAAATATTATCAAAATATGTAACTGATGGAGTTGACAGATCTGACGGTGGTGACGAAAACCTGAATTTGTAGTAATTTCAACTATCAATCAATCAATTAAAACAAACACAACAAACATTTAACACATTTAACCCTCCGGCCCTCTTCGGTCAGTTTTGACTGAAAAATTTTATATTTTGAAATGTAAAAAATCTTAGCTTCATCGGAATGAGATGACACTTGGTGACTTTTGTCACATTAGCAATATGAACACACACAAAAATCATGGACATGATTCGGATATGTTAAAGAGTCCAACAAAAAAAAGTCACACTTGTCTTCTTGGAAATATGAAAAATGTGAAAACTCAGTGAATCTTTTGGTGGTACAAACTACAAATCAGCCACTGGTCAGAAAAAAAGTGTGCAGCAATCAAGGGGTGACTGTCTAGAATATCAGGAGTGCAAAATACACACACACACACACACACACACACACACACACACAGCCTACATGTATACACACAAATGAACTGGTAAAACTGCAACAGAGCAAATTTTGAAAATATGTTAACATTAATTGAATTACATTGAATAAAATATCAATTAATTACAAAATGTTTATATAAAGTGTTTTGAATTATCACTATCTATTCCTTATTTTGTTGTTAATTATCAAATACTGAGTAACAAAAATGCTTTCTATGTTCCCTTTTTAACAAGATTTTAATGTTTGACTGTAATCATAATGTAAAACCTGATACTTGTCTAACCAAAAATATCTAAACCTTGACAAAAAGTAGTCTTTTAGAATGTCTAGATATATATCTAATAGCAAAACCTAAATAAATTAAGAAATTATGTCTAAAAAACAATGGGAATCCAAAAGCCTCTGTATATATCTATATAGGGTATAATATATAAGAGGTTACGCAACATTACACAAGTTTTTATTTTTTAATGCCTCCAGATGGACCAATTCTCACTTTAAAAAAATGGATTTTAAATGCCTTCACTCTATTTTAATGTGAAATACTGCATTTATTAAAAAATAGTAAATAAATAAAAAAATATATATTAATTCTAGTGGAGAAAATAGCTCATTAAAATTGTATAAATATTACATAGTATTATAAAATTCCCTAAAAATCATAAATAATAATCAAAAAATATTATTGAACAAAAATATATTACATTGAAAAGTTACATTTCAAGGCTTCGGTCACTTTTGACCGCGAAGGAGACAAGTGTGACTCCTAAACGAAGAGGGCCAGTTAAGTATTTTGATATATCATTGGAACACAAAATCTGACGGTGGTGACAAATTTGGCATTTCTTTCACAAAACAAATAGAGCACCTGTAGTAGCCATTTTCTTTTCTGTTGATGCTAGATGCTAATGGACCTGCTTCAGGAGAATAAAATGATCTAAATATTTCAAATCATTTCCTCAGAAATTGGAAGATGGTGTTGTCATATCATGGTTGTGACCAGGAAATATTAACATTAGGATTTAAAATATTCTACAGCTGCACCAGAACCTGTCTGACAGTGATGTGCTCTGTGGCGAGGGGTCCTTCAGAGCGACAGCTGCCCCTGATATTCCCTGACGATGTCTGACGGTGCTGACAAAAACTGGGGACACAACTTTGAAACCTTATGAAACACGCATGTGTCACAGAAAAACAACCTTGCTTTGATATGAGACATTATTAAGTGTTGCTTTTCATAAAACAAAAAACAAATATCTGTATCCATGTTATAGCATATGAATGACTCTGTGGACACACTGTTTTAGATGCAGTGAGAAGACACTAATGTCATAGATTTCACATAATAATGATCAAATTAAATTGAAGGGGATAATTGTGTTAAATACATTCTATTATTAATTTTTAAACCTAATAGCAGCTGCTGGACATGTTTTGTCCCGTGCCTCAGGAATGACTGATGTAACACCAGCCAACGAGAACATCAGTCCAGCTTCCACTTCCGCCATTTGATTGTAAATCATGTAATTCATGTAGAAATAAAAAAAGTGAAATAGGCAGATCTATTGTACTGCAGTGTGTTGATGAGAGAACAGCAGAGTCTGAGGCCGTACTGTATTTCCTGAAATCAGCAGTAAATGACCATCAGATGACCAGAGGATGTAGTTCTGATGTAGACATAATAGAGTTTGGACATTGCAGTGCAATTTTAGTGATCCTAAATGTGATGTTAAATAAAGGTTCTGTGTTCAATGAATAAAAAATACAGCAGAGTGGGTTTAATTGTCACTTTTACTAGAGTTAATAGAGCTGTTTTGATTGCGTGTGAAGTCACAGAAACACACTCGCTCCGTCCTGATGCGTGTGTTTCACACACTCAGTATTGTGTTGTCATGTACGCTGTGTGCCACTGAATCCACATATAGTGTCTTAACTGGGTTGCATTGTTGCAGTGATCTATAAAGAAGGTTTCACTCGTGTGCGCTTGTGTCTGTGATTATCATTATTAATATTTAAATCTGTCATAGACTTATTTTGCATTCCTATTAATTGAATATTTGGTCTCTGCACTTCTATGTACTTACATTTGAAATACTATATTTTATTACAGTATTTTGTATTTTTAATAATTGTGTCCTATTACATTTTAATACTAAGATTGCATGGGATATTTCCTGCAAATTTCCATTATTTGTTCTTTATTCAGTGCTTTTATTATTTTAACAACACATTCAGCATGTTTTAGTCATTATAAAGCAAGCAAACCTTTCTTTAACTTGTTTTACAGATGAAATTTATATAAATACGGAAATAGAACACGGAATCATTTATTGATTATATTTCTAAAGTGCAACGCTCATATAAAACACCTCTGTTTAAGAGACAGTTTCTAGTTTTGCATTTCTGACTTTTTGTCAGCACATTTAAAATCAAAATGCATGTCTCAGAATTCACATCAGTATATGTTTCTGGAAGAAAACTAATTTTGTCCTAACTGTATGAAATGCTCATTTTAGTCTTTTATTAGCCAATGTAATGTCATGATGAACACATTATTAGGTTCCACATTCTATATAGTACGTGATGATGGAATTAGTGTCATATAAACATCATACACGTTGAAGGCAAGCACGTTTTTGTTGATAATTATTTCTGTTTGAAATGATAGTTTCACCTGTGTGATTTACACAAAGTTGTTGTCTCAAAATTCAAAATGTGATTTTTAGTGTAATTATTAGTACTGCTGTAAATGCACTCATGAAGCAGAGCGGCTGAGGTGGAGCTCGTGAACCCGGAGCCAGCAGAAGATAAGCGTAATTAGAAGTGACTTCCAGTGCCAGTGATCCATGCAGGTTATTAGTGTTGTCACGAAATGCTGCAGATGCGGCTGCGCATGCGCATGCGCTCCGCTCCTCTCTCAAGGTCATCTACAGCCTCTCTCCACACGCTGAGGAGCTTTCCCTACTGAATGACCTGAAGAGGGCAAACTGGACAAATAAAAACCTGTGCAATCCGATCAGTGCATTCAGATGCTTTAAGAGGGAGCAGCACAGATCAGAACGTCCTCTGCATCCATTAAAATGCTTAATGCTTAAACGGTTAGATCAGCATGATGAACTGATGCATAACTCACTATCTGACACAAACAGAGAGACAGCATGAAGACCTGGGTATATGTTTTATGAAAGTGATTTGATATCATAGCTCAGTCTTAAAATCTTAACTTACACTTTAAGTAATGATTGAGCAGCTTTCACTGCTTTTTTTTCATTGGTGTGAAAAGGTTTCCAAAACCAGTAGACCAAGTAGATGCAGTTTATTGAGTAAACCTGTCAGGTCCAAACATGCTGAACTAAAGCTGGAATATTCATTAATATCTCCAGGAGTTTGTTAAAAAATTAAAATAAATAAATAAAGAAGGCTATTGGCAAACGTTTTCATTTGGAGGCACTGAAATCTTTAAAACATTGTGGAATATGGCAGCATAAAACAAATAATGTTGCTAGTGGTAAGAACAGGCTTGAGAGGCAGATTAATGGAAGATGTTATTAATGCTCAGATGTTATTGCAGCACCATGTGACCAGTGTTTGCTCTTTGAATGGAAGTTGAGATTAGAGAGCAGCGAACTATATTATTATGGAATATGGAATTACCTGGAATAATTATTAGCCTATTTTAAACGTCACAAACAGGAAGCTCCGTCCTTGTTTCTCTGTGTTCCTGCACTTCACAATAAAAATGTCGCTCTTAAAGCGAGTTATTTAATATAGGCCTAAAAACTGCGTGATGGACCCTGATGTGAACTTGCCGTGTAAACAGTCATTATAATAGGATTATAAATTATTATTATTAATATTTGTTAATCGTTAGGGGGCTTATTTTGCACACTCTGAATATGGAAATGCGGCGCGTGCCATGGGAAGGGGATATTTTTAATTAAATGATCAGTTGCCTCTGTACATTATCGCATTAAATTATATAGGCTAGGTATGATGTTGTTTCCGCTGCAGTCAGTTTGCTGGACTCTGACCCGAGCAGCGCGCGGCAGCAACAGCATGGAAATCATTCCTTGAAAATTAAATTAAATCCACTGAATGATATGATATTATGATAATATATTATTTGAATAAGCCGTACAGTTTATTTTTATGCTTTTTATGTAACGTTAATTAATCTAATTATAATTTGCTTAATTAAAATGAGTTTAATTTAATAAATAGTCTATTTTATTTTCTTTGAAATCAAGCTACTTTACAAAACGCTATTTTATTTATTTGCTTTTGTTTTTTCAGTCACTGGATTTACGTGCTCTTCCAACTAATCAGGTGCTAAAACCAATATATCTAACCTATAGCAAAAAATAAATAAATAATAAACAAATAAATAAATAAAGTACATTCAATGCAGGGGACTGAACAATAGAGTCTAATAGTTTGTTCTTATTATTTTATTCCATAGCCTACTTTAATTCAATAAATATATTCATAGGGCGCAGAACCTTTTTTAAGCTACTTTTTAAAATGTTTTTATACCCAAATCTATTTGGCATATTTTTTTAAAAATATGTTTACATTTTTCGAATATGTTAATTTTCGTCAAGTCCATATTCTCACGTATCATTGAAATCACCCGTCTTTGAGTCATGCTTTGTCAAATGAAAAAAATTAATAAAACACATTAAACACAATAAAATACATGATACATACATGCATCAATTCCATCATTTACCCTCATTTCGTTCAACTACGCTAATGACATTTTTGGTGTTCGACACAATAATGTCGTCGTATAAAATTTTGATCTGTAAAAGGAGAAAAATTAAAACGTTTTGGGCTTGCTGAATTAAATCTTCATTTCAAAGCATTTATTTTCGTTCAGCTGTTTTAGAGAAACTTTATAATTATTTCTGGCCAAGCACCTGTTCAAAATTAAATTACTTTAATGAATGCATTTTATTTTCGCCGTTTAATTAAATTTGCTCATATTATACATTTCGATTTGAAAATAGAGACACTTTAAAGACAAATTCCCCTCTTTTTTTTTTTCATTTTGACAAAAACATTTATTGTTTTTTTTTTATTAGTACAAATTCTTAATTCATGTAAATACAAAAGCGCTTTTTTTCAGTGCTAAACAAAGAATCTCTTTTTTAAAAGTGCAAAACTTTAAAGCAATAATGTCAGCTTAAACTGGATTCCACCTCCACACAAGTGAGTTTGACTTTCTGTTAGTGTTCATTTTGTGAAGTTATTCGTCTCAGACAGCACGCGTCGTGAACTAAAGTGAGGCTCAGGCCGCTAGTGTGCGGAACACCAAGTGCTTCAGTAGTTTGCATGCATTGCTAATACATTGAAGATTCTTGGATCATGTGCTTATTTAGAATTTATTCGTTTCGTTTATTTTTCAACTGGACGTTAATTCGTTCGTCTATTTAAAATCATTTGGCTGCAGCTAATGTTGCTACATTTTGTAAAATGAGGCCTAGTAATTTTAACAAGCCTGGGTCCAGTTTCACAAGTGGTCCGAGGTTCTCTCAGTGTATTTATTCATTTGAAAAAGACAAGAAGGAAGACAAAGCGAACTTGTAAACTCTGGGACGCCAAGAAGTTGTTTTCATACATGAGCTGCTCATAAACAGCAGGCCTAATGCAGCCGTGTGAGCTCCACATCAAACAAGCCAGACTTCTTCACTATTTGTGTGAGTATGAGTGGGACCTGAGACAATGGAAATAAATAAAAGCCCTGATGTGCCTCTCTGATTCTCTGTCGCTTACTCTCAGACTCCCAATTAAGTTATGACCAGCAACAAATATAATTTCAGCAGGACTGCTGATTAATAGATCATGGATGGATACATGACATCAAATACAGTTAAGAAATATAATATAAATTAACTCGACTTCGAACAGCATATAAATAGTCTGCAGTTAAATTCGCATTATATAACCACTAGTAATTTCTCCATCAAAAGGTAAGAACGCTCGCGCTTTCCAAGCGCATAAAACTGCGTATTATATGCACGCCGAAGTCCATTTCTGCGTATAAATACCACGATCTGTCGTAAAACTGTATGGAAGCATTTGGTCCAGGATTGTATGATTTCATCGCAACGAAATCACTTTTCCCATCACTTTAAAAAGAATCTGGAGAGACTCTGTCTTGGAGGGACAAGACTCCAGGTAAGCCGCTGGAGACGGCAGGTGAGAACGACGACAAAGTGGTCCTCAGGGAGTCGGTGAGTAACGTCTGCTGACAGCTGAACGCGTTTTGCTGCAGGGCCGGTGGGTGCAAGTAGGCTGACGGGACGGATAACGAACCCATCCCGTAGGAGTTCGTCAAACCGAGAGCCCCGCCGGAGCTCCCCAGAACGGGCCGCGGCTGGACTCCGGGGACGAAAGAACCGTAACCTTGATTCAGAAATCCGTGCGGCGTTCCGTTGTAATGCGGATGGTGTAAAGATAACAAGGGCGATATCTGCCAGTATAGAGGATTATTCGCCGTCTCGTTTATTCCCAAACCCAACGGGGAAAACCGCAGTCCTCGTTTGATAGCCAGCTTTCCTCTGGAAGTCGCCGAGCGTCTCCGGAGTTTGCCGGTCGTTCCGCCGATAAAAACATCGTCGCTCGAAGGGTCCAGCATCCAGTAGTTGCCTTTGCCGGGGTCATCATAATGTCTTGGCACTTTTACAAAACATTTATTGAGACTCAGATTGTGTCGGATGGAATTCTGCCAGCCCTGCTTGTGCTCCCGGTAAAACGGAAAGTTCGTCATGATAAACTCGTAGATTCCGTTAAGCGTTAGTCTCTTCTCGGGGCTTTGTCTAATTGCCATCATAATCAGCGCGTTGTAGCTGAACGGCGGCTTGTCGAGCTTCGCGGTTTTGCTCGGTTCTTCCGCAGCGTCTTTGACTCTCTCCGCCGGGTCCGTGTCCTCGGGCTCCGCCGGTCGCTCGGGGTCCGACAGCAGCTGGAGCTTCTCTGCACGCGCCGCGTCGTGTTTGTGTTTGTCATTTCTGGATGGAAGCAGCAGACTCTTGATACTGAAGGAACTCAGCTTTTGCAGCGCCGTTGATTCTTTCTGATCCATGTCGCTTTATCAAACTTTTGAAAAATAAAGCTCGGGCGCTGTCAGGACATCATATGAGAGGAGAAGAGCCAGAACTGGGAAAAGAAGTTCAGTAATTAAGGTGGTTCCTTGATATGGTTTCATCACTGAACGAGGGAGGAGCCTCGATCGGATTGTTTCAACAGCTGATCCTGATCTGATGCACGGTTCCTACAGGCTACGGAAGTAACGGGCGACCACAGTTTTAGCATTCCATCACAAATACTGCAACCTACCCAACACAACTGCACTTACACACACACACACACACACACACACACACACACACACACAACTGCACTTACACACACACACACATTTACACACACACACAACTGCATTTACACACACACAACTGCACTTACACACACACACACACACACACACACACACACACACACACACACACAACTGCACTTACACACACACACAACTGCATTTACACACACACACACACACACACACACACACACACACACACACACACACACACACACACACAACTGCACTTACACACACACACACACACACACACACACAACACACACACACAACTGCACTTACACACACACACACACACACACACACACACACACACACACACACACACACAACTGCACTTACACACACACACACACACACACACACACACACACACACACACACAACTGCACTTACACACACACAACACACACACACACACACACGCACGTTGGGTTTCCATGTTTTATGGGTTCATTCCATAGGCGCGATGGTCTTTATTCTGTACAAACTCTATCGCCCTACACCTTACAGAAAACTTTGTGCATTTTTAGATTTTCAAAACACTTAATTCTGAATGATTTATAAGCTTGTTTCCTCATGGGGACAAAAAAAAAAAAAAGTCAAGTGAATGGTTTATCCTGCCAACTGCTCACTAATGTTTCCGAGGACATTAACTTACAGACTGCAATTTATTGTGTTACACTAAGGTCAAACTGGATTTATGACATTTATTCTCCATGATATTTGGATGTATTGATCATGGTAAAGTTGCATTTTAAGTAGTGCTTTCTTTGATTTTAACTAGCTTATGTTCATGTTTAGATTATTTTTTCAGTGTAAGATCTTTTTCATTTTATTATTATTTTTTTAGGTCGTGTTCTTGGTATCTACTTTTATAAGGTAATCCGTCTTTGTGTGGTTTAAATTATTTAGTGTGGAAACTGAGTTTCAGGGCATTTAATTCCTACTCCTATACTATGAATCATGTAGCTGACTGGCTTTCTCCACATCTCTACATCACGAGATCCTCGTAGAATAAAACTTATACCTTGAGTGTTGACAAGGTATAAATGGTATCAACAAACTGCTTCTGAAATGGCTTTTGAAAATTCAGATTTGCATAACAGGAATAAATAACATTTTCGAATATATTCAAGCTTAGTTTGTTCAATTGTAAGCAGTTGTGTTATATAAGCACAAATGAGCTGAAAATGTGTCTCACTTTAATGATTGTAGTGCCACAAATTAACAAAAGATAAATAAATAAAATAAAATGTGTAGAATAAAAATGTTTACTTGTCATTTTTATATCCATGTATTTACCAACAAACACACAGTTGGAGAGACCTGCAACATTTATTTAAAACATTAATAGTAAAATTTAATCATATTTAATTAATTAATTAATTCACTGTTTACCAAAAGTTTCCCACATTTACTGACTTCACACAGCTGCCACAGAATCCAAACTAATTATTAGGCTACTGTATCTGGATCATGAAAATACTTGATTGGTTTATTTACTTATTAATTGACTGCAGGCTAACTGTTTCGTTTAACATGCAGCTTCAGCTATGGAGTCTCATCCTTCATAAACTCAAAAGAATAACAAGAAATTACTTCTTTATTTAAATTTTTTTATTAAATAGCCTTTTTTTCAATTCCAAGGCAGAACCTTCCATAACCTACTTCACACTAGGAAAAGTTATGCTAGGTTCCTTTACATGCCCCAGCTACTTTTTTGGTGAGGATGTTATTTCCAGGTATCTATATTGATTTTTCCCCAGTCAGATGTACAAAGAAATTTCCTAGCCAAAAATCACATTGAGATATGCATAATTAAAATGCGGATATCTGAGATTTGACAAAGAAGAATTCCAATCTATTATCAAATATGAAACTGTAACTAGTCAGAAATCAAGTTTCAATAGAATTGCCTACTCAGAGAGTATGTTATTCTGGACGTGTCCAGTGGGTTTTGGCTAAATGCCTGAAATACAGCCTGTGGTTAATACAAGCTCAAGATATTTTCATAGTTTTGACATTTATAAGCAATTTCATGTCAGAGTTCATTTCATTGCATTTTTCATTGAAAAATGTGAGTGTGGCAA
This sequence comes from Onychostoma macrolepis, assembly GCF_012432095.1. Lineage (NCBI taxonomy): Eukaryota > Metazoa > Chordata > Actinopteri > Cypriniformes > Cyprinidae > Onychostoma > Onychostoma macrolepis. The sequence continues at coordinate 341,852 of NC_081167.1, read as the reverse complement.
GCAGTTTTCGAGATTTCATTATTTCCCCATTTAAATAGACAGCAGTTGGTCTTGGATGCCTGAAATACATGGCTGCTTTATTGTGTCATTTTTATGCTTTAAATAGGGCTGTCAAGCAATTAAATTTTTAAGATCTAATTAATTACATGATTAATTGACTTAATCTCATTAATTAGATTAATTGGCACATCATGTGCTGATTAATTAAAGATAATTTAAAGTCATTATTGTGTTAAATTAGAAAAGCACTGAATGACATTATAAGTAGCTTGAGAAAGAAATATTTTTAATTCAACATTCAAAACAATGAAATATGAAATGATTTTTAAGAATGAAAGAAATGATACTCTAAATCTGAAAGTAAAAGCATCAGGTAAATCGCTGTCTTAATGAGTGAGTCATTTATTCATTCATTCAACTGATTTGTGTCTTTATGAATGGCTCACTGAATCATTGGCTCAATCAATTCGTTCAAAAATGTGGATTCATACCGCTGTGTGTATAGGTAAGATTTTCACTGGCAAAACTGCACAAAAACAGACAATAGTTACAATATTGTGTCTAAAATGTAACACAATATTAACACATTGTTTATTGAGCTATTATTTTGCCCTCATATCTTGAATTTTAGGCTCATATATTCAGTAGCGTGGGGCCCCTCGTGAGTTCTACCGATGGGATGAGCTCATTTCAAATTTGATGCCTGCTACAGGTCTCAAAAAAGTTGGCACGGGGGCAACAAAGGGCTGAAAAAGCAAGAAATTTAGAAAAGATTCAGCTGGGAGAACATCTAGCAACTAATTAAGTTAATTGACATCAGGTCTGTAACATGATTAGCTATAAAAGGGATGTCTTAGAGAGTCTCTCAGAAGTAAAGATGGGCAGAGGCTCTCCAGTCTGTGAAAGAGTGCGTGAAAAGATTGTGGAATACTTTAGAAACAATGTTCCTCAACGTCAGATTGCAAAGGCTTTGCGAATCTCATCATCTACAGTGCATAACATCATCAAAAGATTCAGAGAAACTGGAGAAATCTCTGTGCGTAAGGGACAAGGCCGAAGACCTTTGTTGGATGCCCGTGGTCTTCGGGCCCTCAGACGACACTGCATCACTCATCAGCATGATTCTGTCATTGACATTACTAAATGGGCCCAGGAGTACTTCCAGAAACCACTGTCGGTAAACACAATCCGCCGTGCCATCTGCAGATGCCAACTAAAGCTCTATCATGCAGAAAGGAAGCCATATGTGAACATGATCCAGAAGCGCCGTCGTGTCCTGTGGGCCAAGGCTCATTTAAAATGGACTGTTTCAAAGTGGAAAAGTGTTCTATGGCCAGACGAGTCCAAATTTGACATTCTTGTTGGAAATCACAGACGCCGTGTCCTCCGGGCTAAAGAGGAGAGAGACCTTCCAGCATGTTATCAGTGTTCAGTTCAAAAGCCAGCGTCTCTGATGGTATGGGGGTGCATAAGTGCATACGGGATGGGCAGCTTGCATGATTTGGAAGGCACTATGCTGAAAGGTATATAAAGGTTTTAGAGCGGCATATGCTCCCCTCCAGACGTCGTGTATTTCAGCAGGACAGTGCAAAACCACATACTGCAGCTATTACAACAGTATTGCTTTTTAGTAGAAGAGTGCAGGTGCTGAATTGTTCTGCCTGCAGTCCAGATCTTTCACCTATAGAGAACATTCGACGCATCATTAAACGAAAAATACGTCAAAGACGACCACAAACTCTTCAGCAGCTGGAAACCTATATCAGGCAAGAATGGGACCAAATTCCAACACCACAACTTCAGAAACTCATAACCTCGATGCCCAGACGTCTTCAAACTGTTTTGAAAAGAAGAGGGGATGCTACACAATGGTAAACATGCCCCCGTCCCAACTATTTTGAGACCTGTAGCAGGCATCAAATTTGAAATGAGCTCATTTTGTGCATAAAACTGTAAAATTTCTCAGTTTAAACATTTGTTATGTTATCTATGTTCTGTTGTGAATAGAATATTGGCTCATGTGATTTGAAAGTCTTTTAGTTTTCATTTTATTCAAATTTAAAAATGTCCCAACATTTCCGGAATTCTGGTTGTAGAATTCACAGGCTGTAGCTCCCTCTAGTGAGCAAACTGTAGGTAAGTACGTAAGTGTTGGTGGAGTGCTGCTGTAGTCACAGTCTACTAACCGTTTTAAAGATGATCTGAAAACATTTTAGACGCTCCTCTTCTCAGGTCAAGTCAAGTCACCTTTATTTATATAGCGCTTTTAACAATACAGATTGTGTCAAAGCAACTTTCCAATATCAAAATAGGAAAATAGTGTCAATAATGTAAAATGACAAGATTAAACATTCAATTTTCAGTTAAAGGCATTTCATTATTGAATTCAGTGATGTCATCATCCAGCTCAGTTCAGTTTAAATAGCATCTGTGCAATCATGTAGACGATATCACTGGAAAATAAGTGTCCCCAACTGAGCAAGCCAGAGGCGACAGCGGCAAGGAACCAAAACTCCCTCCGAGACAGAATGGAGGAAAAAACCTTGAGAGAAACCAGACTCAGTCGGGGGTCAGTTCTCCTCTGACCAGATGAACCAGCAGTTCAATGCCAACTGCAGCAAAGTCAGATTGTGTCGAGGTCCTCACTGGGGATCTGTCTCCGCTGACGTTCAGGGCTGTAGAGGTCGTCTCTAGTTGCTGATCCACCATCTGATCTGGATACAGTCTGGATCGGGTGGCTACGGTGATCTTGGAATAAGAAAGAAACAGACTAATATTAGCGTAGATGCCATTCTTCTTACGATGTATCAAGTACATCGGGTGTTATGGGAAGTGTTCTCAGTTCTGGCTGACCTCATTAATGCAGCCTAACAATCAGGTGACAGGTGTTACACTACACAGCAGCTAGTCTAGTGATGAGAGGGACGAATGCGCTACAGGAGAAAAACACAGTTCCTTCACTGATTAGATGAATTCCACTCAGGTCTTATAACTGTCAAGTATTTCCGAACTGTAACGCATTAGGTCAAGCTTCTTAGATATGTCAACAATAATTTAATGTTAAAATTATTATAGATAGAAAGTATTGAAACTTGCTTATATTGTTTTTTGTTTTTTTTAGAAACATGACAATTTAGTGTTTAGTCAGTTGTATCATTAGATTGTTGCTGATATTTTTTAAATTATGATCTTTATCTGTATTATGATCTTCACAGTGGAGTTTTTCTGTACTTTCTCTGCTGTTTTACTGTAAAACGTCGCTCCGAAGGGCCCTTTGAAGTGGCCAGCTTTGAAGCATGATTGTTTTCAGTCCGAGGTGTCCTTCAGAGGCAGATGTATTTCGATTGTAATGCAGAGCTGATTTCACACAAAGACAGACTTCATCACAGAATATTCTCAGTTTACAGCTAATGTGCTGCTACTGACATCTAGTGGTTAGACTGGCGAAGTACCCTATCATGACATACTAGTTTGTTTTAAAAGTATGAATTTGTATGAATTGTAAGATGCCCTGATTTTAAGAGTCTATACTGTAATTCTTCTGACACACTGTACCGTTAGAGATGGAAAAAACTGCAAATGAATGTAAAAACAAATCAAAGTTTGCTGGATGTCAGACGGTGTGCACTGGAGGAATAAGAGGAAGTTTGAGAGCTTTTGTCTGTGATCTCTGTCTCTCAGAGAACAGCGCTGCATGCAAAACAACCATCCACTGTAGATTAATGGTGTTGTCCTGTATTATGTAAACCATCAACTGATCCCATATTAAATTCTCTATGTATGATTTACAAACTATAAATAACACAGATTGGCCAATAAGAGCTCAATATTCCAACACAAGAGTTGTCAGGGAATTGAGTAATTACTGTCTCGATGTGTAGTGAGGCAAGGTCCTTTCCGGTGCCCGGATTCATGTGCACCATACAATGATTGACAAGCTTGGGAGCTGACTGAGACGCACCCCAAACAGCGGAGGTGATTTTTCAGTGACATCAGCACAACTTTCATTGTTAAACCAGTGCTGACTGTCTTTATGAGTGAGCAACTGAACCATTCCTTAAACTAATTAGTTCAAAACATTAATTCAAGTAACAAGTTGCTGAAACTATGTGAACTTTGTTATGCACTATGTGAATAATTGCTTATGTTTATGTACTGTTTGACACATTTCTATCATTTAAATCCAAAACCATGAAAAGTCAAACACAAATATTAAATAAAAAAAGTATGTATATATGACTGTATATTATGTAAACATGAGCTGGCATCTTCTGTATTTCCAGTTTGCAGTGTAGATCATTTATTGCAACATTTACCCTGATGCTCGTGTTTAAGACCAAATATTTATGCTACTGCCCAGTACCCACTGTCCAGTTCCTACAAGAAAAATCAATCATCTTTTAATTAACTATTGATGAACACATATTAAAGTATTACACAGAATCTGTTTCTGACTCCTAGAATAATTAATCTGATGAGTGCTGATGTGTAGATGAGCAGAGCATCACACACACACACACACACACACACACACACACACACACACACACACACTCAAGTCAAGTCACCTTTATTTATATAGCGCTTTTAACAATACAGATCGTGTCAAAGCACTTAACAGTATCAAATTGGAGGATCGAGTATCAGTAATGTATAATGATAAGATTAAACACTGATAAAAGCATTTCATTATTGAATTCAGAGATGTCATTGTTTAGCTCAGTTTAGTTTAAACAGTTTACTCACACACACACACACACACACACATAAACACACACACACTCATTTACTCACACACACACACACACACACACACACATTTTATGTTACGGCGATGCCAGCCATAGCTTTATTGCTGTACTTTAGGGTAATTTACAGAAGTTTTCTTTCTTTTTTTTTTTTTTTTTTGCATTTAATGTAAAAGATGTGTTTATGTGGATTTACTTTTCACAGATTTTCACTTTACACTGTGGCTTTTTAAATTTTATCAGCTCTTGTGATTGATTAACCTTTGTGCTGAACTGATGCTCTGGTGCGCTTCTGAATGAGTGTTTTTGTAAGTTCTTGTAGTGGGTCTGTGCTTGTAGGAGGAGTTTGAGCGCAGCTGGTCTCTCATTGGTTGGACTGGCTGGAGAGGTTGTATCTCACACAGGAGGGCTGGAGCGATCATATACAGAGGGTGGAGTGAGGAGCTGCTGGAAAACTGTGCCTTTCAATCTGAGACATTCCCAAATCAATAAAGATCTGCAGACCTACAGCTGCGTCAGTCCCTGATCAGAGCCCGGAGTTCAGCTTCATACGCTGCGCAGAGACCCTCAGAGTCCATCATGAAGGTGAGTGTTCACACATTAATCAAGCGCATGTGGAGGCAGCATCACACGCTCAGAAAGGGCTGCAAAAAGATCTGATGAAGGTTTTCATATCGGAAGTATTGACTGCCAGTTTTGCAGCTTTCAAAAGAGAAAATACACAGAATGATCTACAGTTTAAACGGCTCATTTAATTTATTTCTCAAATCAAGTAGTCAAACAGCTGGCTGCGCTGTTCGGCAGTGCTCTCTCACAGTTCACCTCCTGTAATCTCTTCTAGATTTTAATTAAATGTGCATTATGGTGAAGAGTAGTGTGATTGATGAGGTGTTAGTGTGAGACGATGGGTTTCATTTGATGGAGGCTCTGTTGTGTGTTTAAGTTACAGTTGTTTCTTAAAGGTGCAGATTGAAGACTGTTCCAATACACCAAACCTGGTAGTAAATGGAGGGAGGATTCTACAGAATCTTCTACAGACAAGCAGAAGCGCTTTCTGAACATGTAGTTGTGAAACATTGCAGCATTTTTATTTGGGATCCATATTGCAATAGAAGTGAACAGGATCATTTGAAATTAGAATGAATGTCAGCGTATGTGATTGTGTTTATGAGACTGAGCCTTTCAGCTTCATATACACACACACACTGATCTGGACTGTGAGATGATCTCACTCAGGGCAGAACATATTCCTGATTTACTGATCAGATACTAAATCAGGTTATGTTTAAAAATGACTCCTAATGACTCTAAAACTCATAATGATGAGAACAACAGATTAGTCATAACGTTTTCCCAGTGGCTGGCAACTGTGCTGATTCTAGTTAGTTGTGGTTTAGCTGACAGTGCAGTTATTTCGAGTTTGGTCCTCCTGGAGTAAGGTTTGTTAGTATCCCATTAGACGGATGTCCTCAGTCTTGCCATTTAATTGGGGTCAGTGAAAAGCTGGTCTGTCCAGGGCTCTGCAGAGAGAGGTGATGAATGCAGCGGCGGCAGAACAGCCGTGTAACACAGCCTCGCTGCAATCATGAGGGATCTCAGGTGCGCAGCCATCATTTCAGAAGTGAGGGGAACAGTATGTCAAGTGCAATATTGCATTTTTCTGACCTCTATCTAATTGACAGGCTTTATTTTTAAAACAAAAATGTAATATGTTTAAGTGTTTTTTTAATCAGCTCTTATATGTGAAGTTTCTTTTGTTTGTTGCTGCCTATTGGTTGTTGAAAAAAGTTATGTAATGATAAAAGAGAACCCTATTAATTTAAGACCCATGTCAGAATGTTTAATACATATCTCTGCTTAACAGTAAATAATGTTAACTGCTACATATGCACATGTTCATTATACTGTGGGTGTTGTTTCAGCTCAGCCTTTTCTATTGAATTATAAAGTAAAAATGGCAGGGCTAAACATGTTTTCAGCATGGTATACTGGCAGTACACTACTAACCTAAACTGCTGCACAGCATTTGAAGTAATTATAGCAACCTGCGGTAAGTCAGTCTTTTTACTTATAAAATGAAAACGGCCACTTCTATTAATATTTTGTTTATCATTGTAAATGCGGACTGGGACATGCAAGTTACAAAATGGACAAATTCAGCTTTTATTAAAAGCGCAGGGGATGTAATCTAATCTATGTCCATTCATTGATGGGGGTTTACAGATCAACGCGGCCATCATAAACTCCTCACATTTGGCCCAGAGAAATATGATGTATGCATGTGATGAAGTGACTACACAAAGTCCCTCTCTCTGAGTTTTGGTCATTGCACAGTATGAAACCAGAAAAATGCACTATGCACTAGAAAGTTTAGTCCAATTCAATGTTTTGCAGAATGAGAACATCCCCTTAAATAAACAAAAATATAATAGTAACAGCATGTGTGTAAGAGGAAGACTGAGACGAGAGGCGTGTGGATCCATCTGCAAGGTTTTTATTAAAGGCGTGGTCATAAACAGGCAAGGGTCAGACAATAGCAGACAGGTATATTGGGACAAGACAAAAGAGTAATCCAGTAAACAGGCGTGGTTGAACTCCGACAAACAAAGTCCACACAGGGTAATCCAAAGGGGTAATCCGAAACAGGTGATAGTCCAAGCTAAAAGCAAACAAAGTCCGAACAGGGCAGCACAAGAGAATAATCCAAAGACAGGCAAGAGATCCAAAAAACACGACTAGACTAAGACTAGGAACTAAGACTGGAAACTAGAACAAGGAAATGGCTTCGTAGAGCTGCTGACAATAAACGTGGAATAAACGCTAACAATACTCAGCCCTGAACAGTGGTTAGGACCTCGTATTTAAAGTGTGTGTGATTGCCTGCAGGTGAGACTGCAATCTGCATGGGAAATGTAGTCCAGGGTGACGTGTAACAGTTTGTGTAGTGTGAGAGTCCGTGTAATCGGAGGGCGACCTCTGGTGGCAAGTGGACAGAAGGCCACGGACAGGATTCATGGCAATGTGTCTGGAACACCATCAGAAGTAGTTCTATAAAAGAAAGAGGGGTGAGGCTTTATGTTCTCTCACTTCCAATATATTTTCTGCTATGTGTATTTTTGGATGGAATCCCCTGCAATTATTTAATTTACTAGTTTTTCGTTTTAATTTTATAGTGAAAGAAGAATGTAATTGGGTTTTGTATTTAATTTCTGTTGAAGATCTGATTTTCAATTGTGAAAATTTAATATGTTTCAATGACACAGTACATTTGCTATTAATCCGGCGGTTAAAAATACATGCTTAAATACACTCAAATAACCCCAGTTAAAAGTAAAGAGCACTTGATTGCACTAAAAAAATACTTAAATACAAGCAAGTACATTTGTAGTACATAAACAGTTTTGTGTAGCTTCCGCTATCTGTCGTACACGCCTTCACGAGAGACTGCCTTTCCGGCAGATGACGTAGGACGCCGGCGCAGTGCATACGCGTGTTAGTCTCGCAAAAAACAACGTTTGTTTACAGGAGCAAAGGAAGCAAAGTTTCTTTATTTTAGCAAAGGAAAACCAGTCTCCTCTTGGCTTATATCGAAATCCTCTGACATTTTTATTTACAAATCCTCGTTTTGTGCTTCTAATTTGTGACCGGCGTTTTGTTTTGTTCTCTCTCTGCGCTCGTCACTAATCACGCAACGCCGACGTCCTACGTCATCCACCGGAACGCTTCCGCGTACGACAGTTAGATAAGTGAAAGAGAAGTGTTTATTATGTTTGAAATATGGATGTTTATCTTACAAAAATGCATGGATTCGCTACAGGAGGCCTTTATTCACCCCCGGATCCATGTGAGGCACGATTCGCGCACTTTATTTTCTATGAATGATGAGTATATTTAAAAGTGTATGAAAGATTGTTTCAATTGTACTACAAGTGGTAACTAAAGACTTTTAGTTTTTTTTTACAGAGAAAATACAGTATGTTAAAAGCACATTTTAGTTCATATTCATGGTGTCCCAAAATAGCACAGTTGAGTACACTTAGATGTTCTTAAGATTATTTTAAGAAGAACTAAATAATAATTCTTAGTATATTAAGTACAAAATTAGTGCTCGAAAATAGAGCACTTTAAGTACATTATGGAAGTGTACTAATTGTACTGAAATAAAGTGTACTGAACTGCACGGTTTTTTCACATGGGACGCAAAATAATTTAGATTTAATTAAATTAAAGAAAAGCTATTATTAGGGTTCATTAGGATTAAAAAAAAAGTCATTCTGACTCAGCACTGGGCTCTTTTAAAGGGGTCATGAAATGGAGAATGAAAAGATTCTTGATATATGAGAGGTTACTCTATGATAAAAAACATACTGCAAGCTTCTGATCTCAAAACTAACTCCTCAGTTTAAAATATGAATTATTCTTTTGTAGCCTTCTGAAATGCCGGATTTGAAATGTGGAGAATTGTGATATCATGGTTCTGCTCGACACAACCCTTAACATGTGTGATTGTATGCAATCAAGGAGGAGTGTTCTGAACAACTCATGTCTGTCCATCAATCACAGGAGCCATGCTGCTATTGCATGAAGATGTCGAGTAAGACCGTCAAACTCAGACATTGCTCAGTCAGTGGATGTAAAGAAACTGCTGCTTCAAAAACTTTGCATAGCCTTCCTAAAGTTCCAAGCATTGAAATGTTTGGCGGAAGTTTATTTTTAATGATGAGCCTGAGCGACTGAAAAATAAAAATCACATTTCACAACGGACTGTTCAACAAAGGTAAGTGTCATGGGTTGTAGAGGAATGAGGAATACAAACATGGATTCATACTTCCAAGAAGACTTTACTGAGAACACAGATGTAGTACAACATAACACTAAACAATAACCAACAAAGGATAGACTAGAATAAGGAGTATGTGGTAAATGAGGGAACTAAACGGGAACAACTGGACAAGGATTAACTAATCAGAAACCATGGCAACTAATGAGAGCTCATAACAGACAGGAACTAAACTGAACATAAAGGGCTGGACAATAAGGACTGCCCTATGGCCCGGGGCCAGCGTGAAGGACGTTCGGGACAGTAGATGGATTTGTCACTTTCCCGATCGGGCCACTGCAGTGTCGTCATGAAAGTTTATCATTTGCATGTGTTTTTAAGCCTTGTTAATTTAAAAGTTCAAGCGATAAAAAAGCATTCGGGCGCGAATGTGTGAACAGCACGCTCACAGACTGCCGCGTCTCAAACGTGCACGAGCCGCCTGAATGGGTAAATACCAAGCTGCAACTTCCGGCTCTCTCTTGAAACCAACACGTGCAGTCAAGATGGCGAGGGCCGTCTCTGCCCACTTTGAGCTTCAAAAATATTCTTCAGAAACCTAAGGGTGACGTCACGAACACTACCTCCATTTTTTTCTACAGTCTATGGTAAATACATACAAAATTAGCCTTTGTCAAAATTTAATTTAATTTATACAGTGGAGTACAGATGCACCGATCGACCGGTCATTTTTTGTTTTATTTCAGACTATCTTCTGTTCTGTGCTTGCACAAACTGCACTGCAATCATTTTCCAAAATGCCATTTGTGTGGAAATATTACGCTATTGGACGTACTGTAGTAGAAAAATACTGTAGCAGACAGAACAAGATCACTGTTCATGATGCACTAAAAAATATAGGAAGAAAATCCAAATGTTGAATTTTACATTAAAAAGTTTCTGAAGGGAACTGGCTGTTTTCAGAAAAGTTTACATTTCTTTTCATCTTGTCTCCATATAAGTGCATTTAAATTATGTTAATTATTAGTGTTAATAGAGTGGGGGAACTATGATGTCACTTTCTAGGTGAAAACCCGGAAGCGAGTGCATTTTAGCGCTTCCGGCTCCATCGTCCAAGAGTTAATGGTTTTTTTGAATGGGATTTTGGTTAAATCCCTTAAATAAGGTCCGTAGTTCACACAAGCTCAAGATACTTTCACGTTTTATTCTACGGCATTAAAAACACACCAGTCACAGCACACTCATGATTTTTTTAAGCTGTTACGTTTCTTAAAAAAGATGGTTGCTAACAAGCTGCTAAATCCGATGCCGAACAGTTTATCAATTTACAGTATTTTCCAGTTGTAGTATAATTTATTAATTTAATACAATTAATTTTAGAAGAACCAATGAATAGTTTCCCGCATTTTATATTTTTGTTCGACACTGTTTTTTTTTTTGCTTTGCCCCGAAATCCTTTTCACTGAATGTTAAAAATAAGTTTGAAACAGTTGTCGGGAGCGCGCTGGTGGCGACGCTGAAGGCGAGCGACCTTGGTGGTGTAGTTCGTTTATAGCCTAAGTTTAGCTTTTCAGTTCTGGCGCTTTTATTTTGGCTTCAGAATTCGTCAAAGTTATATTATTTTGTGAAGATTATCTTGATAGACAAAACATGTACGTTTCATCAACTATGATTGAACACAGAGCTTATTTTTTGCGATTATCCAAAAGCCTATGGAAAAATCCCATTGGCTTTTTGTCGAGGAACCAGTTTCATGCTAACCACCGATCCGCCTACAAAGTGACGTCATAGTTCCCCCACTCTATACACGCAGCGCTGCTTTGTTTAACAGTGGTAACCAAGAAAACGCTGTATTATTGCTGTTAAGCGCCACCTGCTGTCAGAGAGAGAAATTGCGTCTCACTCAGCCCATCTGCTGTTTTGCGCAATGTTTTATGCAGCATAATTTTACAAAGCTAAAGTCAGACCATTCTGTTTTTGCTTCAGATTTTGAAATTATAGAGTCTAATGTAAGTCAAAGATTGCATATTTTTGTTTTGACTGATTCATCATTAAAATGCAGTGGTTGCCTCTAATTTCAAATGGCTATGAAAAATAAAGGTGCAGAGTGAAGAATATGCAAATGTTATTTAATTGTGCTATTACTTGTAATTTGTTCACGTGTTCTTATTTACTGGAGGTTCACTTGTCTTTAATAATGTTTTAACTATGTTTGAATATATTTATGTATAGCTAGTGGTTTTTGCTGTGGTATGAAAATTGAAATCGAGAATTGTAAAATGTAAGGGTATCTAAAATATTGGAGTCATATAAGCTTATTTATTGAAATACAAGATAACATAGATCAAAAGCAATGATAACAGCAACTATTTTATTTTTTTGTGGCAGGGCCAGCAGAAAAAATCCTTAATGTTGAGCCCTGACATAACCATTATATAACATATACTTAACACATACTTAAAATGAAAGGAATATTTCACCTTAAAAATGAAAGTGAGCAATGACTGTGGCAGCCAACAACAGCACAGCTTAACCCTCTGCACATATTTATATTTAGTTTTATTGAAGAAGTTTCAATTCAGTCAATCTTTGTTACCCCATTTTAAGAAGGATTTCTATGGAGACCGGTCGTAGATAGACCGGCGGATAGCAGCAGCGGCACATAATATCCGTTCTGATTGGTCAGATCGCCTGTCAATCAAGCTCTTTGCGAATTCTGGTGGAGGTTCAGGAGGACGGACACCTGGGAGGAGGATGACAGACAAAGTCCAGGGTGGAGCTGATGGAGGGAGGAGCCAAGAGAGAGACAGAAGAAGCCAGGGTGGATCAGACGGAGGGAGGAGCCAGAGAGAAGACAGGGGGGAGCAGGAGCAGGAGGAGCCAGGCAGGACCCAGACCGCAGTCATGAAGGCAACCCACAGTGGAGCTGATGGAGGGAGGGGCTTACTGGCAGTAAGCAGCGGCAAAGGGGCAGAAGATGGCAGAGGACACATGAGAGGAGGTGGGAGAGGGAGGCTGGGCAATAGTACAGGATAATCCGGAGATTCTGGGACGGTGTGTGCTGCCCACACACACCAAATAGCAACTCCCATCACCGGGAGAGCAGCAGATAGGAGGACGACCTCCGTGGTCGTGACAGGACAGGACAGACAGACGATTCTAGACAGGTTGACAGTTCAGTACAGACAGACAGTTCATAAACGGCCTCCTTGGCCATAACAGGACAGGCAGAGATTTCAGATGATGACTGAAGACTGGGTACATCCAAATAAAAGTCTATTAATTACACTCTTTATTAATCTTTGTTAATAAAGATTAATAAAAATACAGTCGTTCATTGTTTGTTCATGTTACTTCACAGTGCATTAACTAATGCAAACAAACACAAATTGTGATTTTAATAATGCATTAGTAAATGCTGAAATTAACATTAACTAAGATTAATAAATGCTGTAGAAGTATTGTTCATGCTTAGTTCATGTTAACTAATGTTGTTAACTAATGTTAACTAATGAACCTTATTGTAAAGTCTTTAATAAATCCAAACACAAGCATAATCCACACAAGGGAGGAAGGAAACACATGTATCAATCGACGAGACTGGACAACACAAACTGAACAGACTGAAACTTATATGCACAAACCAAACGAGACTAATTAATGAAACACACCTGAACCAAATGACAATCAAGGGAAAAATAGGTCAATAAACACATGAGGAGAGAAAACAAACTAAAAGAGTTGTAGTTTGCAGAGTTTAGATGCAACCCTAATTAAACACACCTGATCCAGCTAATCTAATCATTTAGGCTTATTTGAAAGCTACATGGTATGTGTGTTGGAGCAGGGTTGGAACTAAACTCTACAGGGCTGCGGCCCTCCAGGAACTGAGTTTGACACCCCTGGTCTAGAATGTCCATTCGGTGAGTACATATTTACGCCAAGTTTATTTTTTATAAATCCGGATATGTGGATGGAAAATTGTGTACGCATGTTTCTATGCCCATTTTGTGTGTACGCAACATTTATAAATGAGACCCTAAGTCTTGACAAATCTATCTACACTAATGAGGATGCAAGTATGACCATCCAAAGAGGGCAGATCAGTGATAAAATACACTCCTAGGTACGACCAGGGACACCAAGGAATGGGCAACGGGAGGAGCTTACAAGACAGAAGATGGCGAGGATTCTTTGAGATGGCATGACCCGAACAATCTTCTCATGTCCACAGTCTTGCAGCGGTGAGAGCTTTCAGCTTTAGGAAGATTCTTGAGATTCTTATGGTCAGTTAGAATAGTGAAAGGATGCTGGGTTCCCTCCAGCCAATGCCTCCATTTCTCCAGGGCCTACTTTACGGTGTGCAGCTCTCTACTGGGGTAAACTTCTTGGAGATAAAGGCACACGGATGGAGTTTTGGTGGTGTCCCCTGCTGTTGAGATAGGACTGCTCATACCCCAGTTGTAGAGGCATCGACTTCCACAAGGAAGGACTTCTCTGAGTCGGAGCAGTTTAGAAGCAGTGCAATGGTAAATGCTTCTTTGAGCCATTGACTTGTGTGGTGCCTGGAGTCCAGGATTTGGGCCGGCCTTTAAGGAGATTGGTGAGTGGATGAGTGATGGTATTAAAATTATGAAACAAAGATAGAAAACTGAGGAAACGTTGTAACACCTTGATTGTTGTTGGGATGGGGCAGTTGTGGGCTATCTCAACCTTCCCCTTGTCTATCCAGATGCTGTCTTTGCTGATGTTGTAACCAAAGAACTGACTGGTGGTTGATGGAACATGCACTTTTGGCTTTTAGGAAGAGCTGAAATTCTCAAAGGCATTGAAGAACCTCCAAAACATGCTGGCAATGTGTGGCCATATTCCAGGAGTACACCAAGATGTTATCAACGTATACCAACACAAAATGATAGAGGTACTTCCAGAGCACTACATGCATCAAATCTTGAAACACAGTGGAGCGTTGACCAGGCCGTACAGCATGACTCAATACTTGTAATGCCCTGTAGGGGTCAAAAAGGCAGTCTTCCTCTTGACCCCCTTATATATCTGCATAAGGTTATAGGCACTTCAGAGGTCCAACTTGCTAAAGTTGTTCAATGCCTGATAATCAATGCAAGGCCTCAAGCCTCCATCCTTCTTTGCCACAAAGAAGAAACTTGAAGCAGTAGGGGACATTGAAGGGTGGATGTAACCCTGCTGGAGTGCCTCTTCAGTAAACTCCTCCATGGCCTACTGTTCAGGGATAGAGAAAGGATATATTTTGCCATGCGGCACTGGTAAATCTGTGAAATTTGCCTTGTTTTTGTGAATTTCTGTTAATGTCTAGTTCAGTTAGAAAACTCTTCGTTGCTGATAGGCTGGTTCTGACACACCTTACACTGTATCAGTTACTTCTCATCCATCCAAGATTCCTTTTAGCACTCCAGGAAAGATGAGCACAAATGTTTTTTTTTTTTTTTTTCAAATTTGTATTAATTTGTACAAGTATGTTTATCCTTACATTAGTTGCAAATTTGTGCATTGGTTGTAGTCATCCCAGATCCATTTGGCCCTGCAGGTAATTAATAAATACCCATCTTTTCCAATCAACATGCAAGGACTTTCTAACAATCTTTCTAAGCATCCAAATTATTTTGTTCTCCTGCATGGTTTCCTGGCTGGTCTCAAATTCATTCCATACTTTTCTCACATTTCAAAAGGCCTCTTCACACTTTTATATCCAGACTATTATATTTATCCAAACCAGATTCAGACCTGCAAGATCTAATTTCTCTCAATGCTGGCTGTCAGTCTGACATGCTGTTTTGGGGCCTTTTTCTTGATTGGAATGGCTTATTTTTCTTTTATAACAATCAATCGCATTTAACATTTGAAATCTTCATAGATGCAGCTCATTCCATAGGTTTTGGTTGGATATTCAGTAACAAATAATTTGCAGAGAAGTGGCTGACCGAAATCCTTTTGGTCTAGAAGCTTTCATCAGTGTACTGTTCTTCCTTATAATGGATTGGAAATCCATGATCAGCTCATGGTTTCGCCTCCAAGCTGAAGCAGCTATGTATTTGTACCAGGTTAGACCCCAGGCCTATACCAGACACTCCTTCAGGATCGGAGCAGTCACCACCACAGCTCCCAAAGTTTCTATAATGAAGAGGGGCAGGAGGTAATCTCAGGCATGCATTTATTAAGCCTTCTACACACTGCACGATTTTAGCAGACCTATAAGATCATTGCAGATCACACTGTGCGACATGGATCTAATAAACTTGGGTATGACATGCATGTAGACTATACGATGATGACACCTATTGACTCGTAGGCTACGACGCACGTTACTATAGAACAATAAAACATCATCAGCATGCGCTAATGGTAAACAAAACAGCATGATGAATCACACTTTGGCAATTGTAGTTTTTATGTATGCTGAAAAAAAGCGGCAAAAGAGGAAGGGATAAGAGCTTGAGGTAAGCAGATTTATGTTTCCACTTTAATAGTATCCTCGTCAGAGAGAGTTCCTGTACTGCTGCTGCTTTCCTGCTTTTTGAAAGTCTTTTTTTCTTTTTACCTCATGTTCAGGTGCTGCTGCTCTGCAGCTCTTGGAAGAGTTGATGAAGTGTCAGTGGTGTTTGCCTCTTTCTTTGCGTGCAGTGATTTGATCTCTTCTACTGCTCTGTCTTTGCAAAGACTATAGAATACCCGAGAAGTGTCACTCGTATAGTTTTGAATGGGGAAAAATGCAATGCTCAGTATGCCCGCTCTATTGAACGAAGCCTCACCTTCTGAGCAAAAGAGCCAATCCCTAATCTGTAAATTCATCGCGTCACTGCAGCTGCCGTTAGAAGTCCCAGTTGCTATAGAAACAGTCAGTGTTCTGAGACGTGCGCTCAGGACTGTGCATGCGCACTGGCTGGTCTAACCCGAGAAATAAGCTTTTTTTAACACTATTTGAACAAAATAAACAACATGATACAGTTGTCGTCAGATTTCATTGGTGATTTCAAATAGGAAATTTAATCGTAAGTTTGGCGAACAGTTTTGGAGACTTTGATGTTTCCCCATTCAAAGAGATAGGAGTTGCACTTGCATGCCCAAGTGGTGTTTCAAAGATGGCCGCCGAGTGACATGACTTGCTTTAAAGGGACTTTAGTCTTTGATGGCATCCACCTTTTCATTGTTGATGCAGGTAGTTGTAGAGCATGGATCGGAAGAAGTGAAGCTTTGTGAAGCCAAGAGAGTACTTTTCACTTATGTTAGAATGGTTATTTTTTTATGTCCTTGGACAATGTAGTCACTTTCTCCCTCCGCAAGAATGGTTTTATTGAAAAGATGGAGGACAAGGCATCTATGAATTCCTAAATGAGCTTAACACATTGCTTACTGACTCCAGCACATCAATGCCCTGCCAGTTGGGCACTAAATGCTTTGTTTTCTTGTGAGCTTTCAAAACTTTTGACTTTTGGCCCCCTCATGCTCAGGCCATCTTTAGATCATCTTTTGCCACAATTCTCACCTAGTAAGTGTCTCTGTTGTGAGCTGGTGCTGTGGCAGACTGAGTTCATCCTGAGCACTATGCAGCCAACCATTCGAGGTTGTTTAATTCACTTCATGGTAGGACTGAAATAATATTGCATGGAATAAAAAGCATTTCTGATTGGTTAGTTCTGTGTGGTTGAAACTGGTACACAACCAGGTACACCCCTGGTACACCCCTCCTCCCAAAATAAAAAAATAAAAATAAAATTTAAATATACAACTTTGTGACTTTTAAACGTGTATTGGACTGGTTGATCCTGCACTTCTGATCATGGCTTCTGACGATGCTTCCATCTTTGTGGAGCTATCCTTGAGTTTGTTGCAACAATGTGGATCAGTCGAATTCTTACATGGATTATACTTTATCTTATCTGCCATCCAGTGAATGCGATATTTCAATATACTGCGGCAGAATTTTTCTCATAGCGATATGAGATATTATCTATTATCCTTAGCAGAAGTACATCTATCGTGGATATCGACGGTACTATATTTCAAGGACACAGATCCTTGAAGGTCCTACGATCGTTCTGGTCGCGCATTCTGTGTCTGGTAAAGAAGTCAAGGTGGTAAAGGTTTTACCTTTACTGCGGGCTGTCAAAAAAATGTTGCGTGGGTCCCACTGTCCCACAGTCCCACAGCCACAATTTGGTGCATATAGAATAATGGAGTTACATAAACACTAGGCTTGCTGTTGTAGTTGGAGATACAAGGTGTTTGGTCAAAATTATAGGCTATTACTTGCCTGCCATGGCATCTCCACAACTGTCATTTTGCTTTTATTTTAATAGAAATAAAAATAATTTAGTTCAGATGGAAAACGTACGCTACACTAAACTGAAAACGTCTGCTCTGCTCCATTTTACAGCCAGGATTGCCAGGTCTGCGTGTCAAAACTTGTCCATTCCAGTCAAAATCAGCCCAATGAAGCACAATGACCCTATCCCAAATATCATAACTCAAAATGTTGTTTACATACCTAAAATACATATTTTACAGTTACTGTTATGCACATTGATCATAACCACAGCTCAGCAGTGGCCCTCCTTAACAAAACTGAACATCTAGCGCAGTTCTATCATATAGAATGCAAAATGTTTGAATACAAGCATTTCTGTCAAATGTTGGGTCAAAATTGGGGGATCATCCCACAGTAATAGTTTAAAAGAAATGTTGATTAATGTGTGTTGTCCTTATAAATAAATATAAAAAAGTAGCCTAATTCTGTTGGAAAAAGGCGAGCTGCAGGAGTCAGGAGTTGTAAGATGCTTCCTTTACACAGAGTGCGTGTGATCGCGAAATCGAAAGTGAAAGGAAACAACAAGCACTCATTCAATAGCGGTTTAAATACCCCGCATATTGATAGCAGCTCCCTGATGCACGAAAATTCTATTAGGGGGCCTATACAATATGGCGGGAGCGGGCGGGACTGGACACAAAAATTGCGCGAGCGGGTGAGAGTGGGACACACACATTGTGCGAGCGGGCGATAATGGTCAGAAATTAAGCGGGACCGGGATCAAGAAAACAGTCCCGCGCAGGACTCTAATTTGAACGATCTCACTTTTTGTTTATTCAATACTCGCTCGTTGACAAACAAAGGACCTCTTATTTATGATCTTCTGGACGATAATAAGTCCTCTGTTTGACTGAAACATGGTAACATCCTCATGATTTCTTGTAACTTAAACTGTTCCTCCCAGGTTTGTTTACACCTCTCAACCCCCGTGCCTCTGGCCGAGCAGGATGACTTACTATACATTAAAATGAGAAATGGAAAGTCTCTTCCATAACTGTGCCTTTGTATTAATCATTTGAGTCCATTGTTTTACAAATTAATGGGCCTGTTCCTACTGTTGTAACCACTGTTTATCATCCACCCAGAAACAATACTGATTTTTCCATGAGTTCTCTGTATTTTTAACTTTACTGCGTTCTGCATCTTACAAAGTTATTATGTTGGGTGATTTTAATATTCACGTGGACATTGTCAATAACACTCTCACCAGGGATTTTATATCATGCCTTGATAGTTCTGAAACAAAAATTTGCTGATTTACCTACTCATTATTAAGTCCATATTCTTGATCTTATTTGTTGCTCTAGTGTAACTCCTTTTTAACTGTCTTGTAATGGACCCGCCCATATCAGATCACAAGGTAAAATATAATTCAATGTTAACTTGCTGGTTGGAAAAATCAACATGGATCGTTCCATCTCATTTCGGAATATGATCGATCTGTCTGCTCCTTCTGATGGACTTGATCATTTCTTCAGGAGAGATGCCTTTTCTACTCCAGACGACCTGGTTTTCTATTATACTGTGCTTGATACACTTGCACCTTTAAAAACTCGGACTGTCAACAGATACTATTGGAAGAGAACTGAACTGAGCTGGACGATGACATCACTGAATCAACAATGAACTGACTTTAACTGAAAAATCCTCTTTTTAGAGCTGCTTTACAGCAGAATTGAATTTTGTTTGCATTATTGATACACTATTTTCCTGTTTAACACTGTAAAGTGGCTTTGACACAATCTGTTTTGTATAAAGTGCTATATAAAGGTGACTTGCTTGATTCAATTAATTGATTAAATGTAAATATTTGACGTAAAAAACAACACATATACGTTTAATAAGGTAATCATAAAAACAAATCATGATTGACTAAAGAAAATCATGATAAAATTTATTCTAAATTTACTAAAAAATATATGCAAAAAAACTGAAAACACACTTACTGGCTGTGTTGGTAAACAAACGTTGTATAGCAGCAGAGATCTTGAACATGCAGCAGTATTGGACACTTTGGGAGTGTACTCGGGGGTTGCTAGTTTTGCTGTACTGTTCAAGGATGATAATGCATTCAAAATGTTTAGATGCAGGAGTGGCTTTATGAGCACTAGGAAGAGATCAAGGCATTCTGGAGCACTGAACTCCACATCATCTCTCAAAGAGCTTGAGGCTGTTCTGCATGAGCAGTGCAGCAGTGTGCCCCTACATGAACACCAAAAAGCACTGAAAATATGCTAAAGGCAAAGAATGGTCCTGATTCTTATTTGGTCTCTGATATTTATAAATGTTTATATTCTTTGTGTTTTTAAGCTAAACAAGCTAAACAAATTAAACGGTGATGCATGCCCACACACACACACACCCTTCTATATGTTATTTTGAGAACATACACACAGTAATATTGGTTTCTTCTTTTTCATTGTTTCAGTTGGCATATGTTAAACATCTCTCATATCAATAATTTTTGTCCGGCGTCTTTCATATTAACTAAGGTCCAGTTAACTTCATAAACTTCATTTATTACTCCAATGAGTGTCTTGCACTATGGTAGTTTGGGCTTTCTTCAGCCAAAAAGAGAATACATCCAAAAGATAATTATTCCTTGTGCAACATGAACAATTCATATTTAAGGTTACTGCAAAGCCAAGTCTCTCAAAGTCAGCTAATGCATTTCCTGAGTGTGACGCACTCCACGCAACAAGTGGAGAACAATAATGAGATAGGCAGACCTATGTGCATCATGCTTGCAAATGTAGGACACAACAAATCAAACGCCATTTGCCATTACATGGATTCTGATTGGAAAGATTGTATTTATGCATTCATTTTGTGAATTTGTGCATATCTATTGGCAGTGAAATGTGGTTTGCATGTATGCTATAAATAATTTCATCTGAGGGTTCTCAGATGTATTTAGCATCCTCAAACACCCCCAAAGAACTGGGACTGGTTGCATTATACAGTTTTACAGTTATGTTAATTATTACATTTGCAAGGAGGAGTGGAAGAAGTGTTGAGGCGAGGGGCACAGAGGAGCAGGAGACCTCTATGGTGGAGTCAATTGAGGTCCAGGGGCGTGTCTAGAGGGGGGGCACGGGGTGGTACTGGCCCTCCTCAAAATATCTGTCAATAGTCTGCAGTAACGTGTAAACGCTAAAATATTGGGTTTAATAATGTTAGCGTTCTGACACTTGGAATTTTAAGATGTAGAATAGTAAACACCTGTTTGTATTGAATAAACAATAAACTTGTATTTTTTATTTTTGTTTGCTATGTCCAAGAACAGCTTCACATTTAAATGATTTTGTCTTTAATCAGATGAGAATATGGCTATTAAATATACTATTTGATGATTAAGGTTTTGTTTGTTTGTTTGTTTTGTTTTTTTTTCTAGACAGAATTTTGTGTAAAAAATTAAAAGGGGACAACAGCAGCAATACATTCAAGGTTTCTTCGAGAAGAAACCATGTCAAAGACAGGTAGTGCAGTGCAGGTCAGAGCCAATCCACCCGGCAGGGTCAAGTTGGCCAACAAATTAGCAGGTCAGAGCCAGCCAGAGAGGGCCAGTGAGGACTACACCAGCAGCCATCTACAAGTGCATCTCAATAAATTAGAATGTCGTGGAAAAGTTCATTTATTTCAGTAATTCAACTCAAATTGTGAAACTCGTGTATTAAATAAATTCAATGCACACAGACTGAAGTAGTTTAAGTCTTTGGTTCTTTTAATTGTGATGATTTTGGCTCACATTTAACAAAAACCCACCAATTCACTATCTCAACAAATTAGAATATGGTGACATGCTAATCAGCTAATCAACTCAAAACACCTGCAAAGGTTTCCTGAGCCTTCAAAATGGTCTCTCAGTTTGGTTCACTAGGCTACACAATCACAGGGAAGACTGCTGATCTGACAGTTGTCCAGAAGACAATCATTGACACCCTTCACAAGGAGGGTAAGCCACAAACATTCATTGCCAAAGAAGCTGGCTGTTCACAGAGTGCTGTATCCAAGCATGTTAACAGAAAGTTGAGTGGAAGGAAAAAGTGTGGAAGAAAAAGATGCACAACCAACCGAGAGAACCACAGCATTATGAGGATTGTCAAGCAAAATCCATTCAAGAATTTGGGTGAACTTCACAAAGAATGGACTGAGGCTGGGGTCAAGGCATCAAGAGCCACCACACACAGACGTGTCGAGGAATTTGGCTACAGTTGTCGTATTCCTCTTGTTAAGCCACTTCTGAACCACAGACAACGTCAGAGGTGTCTTACCTGGGCTAAGGAGAAGAAGAACTGGACTGTTGCCCAGTGGTCCAAAGTCCTCTTTTCAGATGAGAGCAAGTTTTGTATTTCATTTGGAAACCAAGGTCCTAGAGTCTGGAGGAAGGGTGGAGAAGCTCATAGCCCAAGTTGCTTGAAGTCCAGTGTTAAGTTTCCACAGTCTGTGATGATTTGGGGTGCAATGTCATCTGCTGGTGTTGGTCCATTGTGTTTTTTGAAAACCAAAGTCACTGCACCCGTTTACCAAGAAATTTTGGAGCACTTCATGCTTCCTTCTGCTGACCAGCTTTTTAAAGATGCTGATTTCATTTTCCAGCAGGATTTGGCACCTGCCCGCACTGCCAAAAGCACCAAAAGTTGGTTAAATGACCATGGTGTTGGTGTGCTTGACTGGCCAGCAAACTCACCAGACCTGAACCCCATAGAGAATCTATGGGGTATTGTCAAGAGGAAAATCAGAAACAAGAGACCAAAAAATGCAGATGAGCTGAAGGCCACTGTCAAAGAAACATGGGCTTCCATACCACCTCAGCAGTGCCACAAACTGATCACCTCCACGCCACGCCGAATTGAGGCAGTAATTAAAGCAAAAGGAGCCCCTACCAAGTATTGAGTACATATACAGTAAATGAACATACTTTCCAGAAGGCCAACAATTCACTAAAAATGTTTTTTTTATTGGTCTTATGAAGTATTCTAATTTGTTGAGATAGTGAATTGGTGGGTTTTTGTTAAATGTGAGCCAAAATCATCACCAAATCAGAACCAAAGACTTAAACTACTTCAGTCTGTGTGCATTGAATACATTTTTTTAAGTTTCACAATTTGAGTTGAATTACTGAAATAAATTAACTTTTCCACGACATTCTAATTTATTGAGATGCACCTGTATCTTCAGCAACGGGTGAAAGTCAGAATATGAACATTTTTTACAAAAAGTTCACTAGACACAAACACACACACACACCATCCGTTTGGACAATAAAAGTTGGGAACAAGTATTGTCTGATCAGTGGTTTTTATTTATAAAAAGAGAGATGAGTTGTCTTGGCACTTGTGCAATGCCATTTTTATGTGACTTTTACATGACTTTTCCTATGTATATTTTCCTATTCCCACCCCCCGGCTAGGTCTAGGTCCCCCCTGTGCCACCCCATTTAAAAAATCCTAGAATCGTCCCTGGTGAAGATCATGGTAGAGAAAAACCACTAAAATCTGTGCTTCACAGTTTCCTCATGACAGCCGTGACATTCTGCACATTGTGTTCCACAGTGGTGATTTTGTGATGTGTGCTCTGGAGTTTGTGGCCTTGCAACGAAGTTCAGCTCAAGCACTGGATCCCATGTCTGGTCTAATGCAGCTTTAATTGACTTATTGATCACAAGCTTCCAGCCTTAAGTCAATAACCTGCTTTGAGGCAGACAGTCTTCTTCTACCAAGCTTGTCCCTCAATGAAGCATATGTTGCTCTGGTTGTATATATTAGTTAGAACGAACATGCTTAACATACAGAGCAGATATGTCAGAAATAAAGAGAAAATCATTTTGCGTTTCATCAAAGCATTGTGTTACATGGATTTATGAGGAACTTCTTAAGGCATAATGGTATTTAAACTGAACTAATGATATTTCATATTTTCTGTTCCCTAACTCTAAACATAAGCCTCACAGAAAACATTTTGCATTTTTCTTAAATGTTACTGTATGTCCTCATAATGGAGGTAAACAGTTCTGAAACCTAAGTACAAACTATGTATATTATGAGGACACAAGCCTAACCCTCATTATGTAGGCCAAACCCTTACACACACACACACACACACACACACACACAGACTGTGACATCCATTTGCACTTTGTGAAGTATTGTTTGCCTGGTCTGCAAATCTGATATTTTTCATTGATGTGTCTTGCCTTGTTTCTGGATTATCTGACTTGTCTCATTGTTTACCCTCTTGGATGTGTGTTTTTGGATTTAGTTTACAGATTGGACAGTTTTCTTGGTGTTTGACCTGGACTGTGTTACCCAGATTAAAAGACTGTGATTTGCCCTGGCCTGTTGCTAAAAATAAATCTCTGCAAATGGATGCCTCTGCTTTCCCTGAGTCTGCTATGTTCCACACACACAGACGTAACGTGAATAAGTCTAATTAGTCATTAAACTATCACAAAACAGTAGGTCATTTTTGAATACAATCAATCAATGTAAGATTAACAAAAATGTCATAATAATATTTTACATTTATTATTTTATTTTTATTTTATTTATTTATTTTGCGGAGGCTAATGTAGCTTTCCCACTATCTATTATTATTGAGGCACAGAGGAGATAAGGGTTGTAATTTAATTCTGCATGCTTGAACATTATGAATGATTTTGCCCTACTCAGACTTAAACATCCTGAATCTCAGCCTCAGTCATGCTACAGTAATACTGCTCTAAGGCAAATCTGTAGAAAAACTTAATACGAGGAAGAGAGACAAGCTGCAAATCTCCTATAAAAATTTAAGAGATTCTCTCAGTAATTGTCAGCATGCAGTCAAAGCTGCAGGAACAAAATATTTCTCAGAGTGAATTAATAGAAATACACATTGCCTCAAAGTTCTGTTTAGTTTACCCCTAAAACCTGTGAAGATATTTTACATTTCTTATTTAGAGCCATTCAAAGCACAGAGGCAGCTGTGTTAAAGGAGTAAATTATTTATTAGTAGCTGTTGAATCTGGGCTCTTTGTACTTTTACATTGTACTGCATTGTTGATCACCAATAATCATATAGTTCTGGTGGCATAATAGCTTTCTATTATTTATAGCTACACATGAGTTGGCGGAATGACTGTAAATAAAGAGACTGGCTGTTCAATTCCACAATAATTCAGCTTCTGGAAGCCACCATTAAAAGGAAATCTTTTTTTCTCATTAGCTCTGAACCAGTAGTTGGTAGTTGTTACATCATTCTGCAACTCACTGCAGAACAGAATGTATTTAAATTAATGGCATTACTGGAAAAACATATGAAAGATGGCTAAAGACTCAGCTGCTTGGATTGAGTTGGGCAGGTCATTCCACCAGCTGGGAATAGTTCAGGTGAAAGTCTGTGAAAGCGATTTTAAATTTTTTTTTGCCTCTTTTGGATGGCACTATAATGTAATGTGCAGAACGCAAACTTCTGGAGGGCACATAAGTCTGAAGTATTGAATTTAGCTAAAGGGGTGCAGAGCCAGTGGTTGTGTTGTAGCCTTTTATGTGAGTGACTATTGATAGCCAGTGCGAATTGATGAACAGAGGTGTGACATGAGCTCTTTTCGGCTTGTTAAAGACTAATCTTGCTGCCATGTTCTGGATTAGCTGCAGAGGTTTGAACTAGCTGGAAGACCTGCCAAGAGAGTATTGCAATAGTTCAGAGTGGACAGAATAAGAGCTTGAACAAGAAGTTGTGAAGCATGTTCTGAAAGAAAGGGCCTGATCTTCCTAATGTTGTATAAAGCAAATCTGCAGGACCGGGTAGTTTTAGCAATGTGGTCTGTGAAGTTCAGCTGATCATCAATTATAACTCCAAGGTTTCTGACTGTCCTAGAAGGAGTTATGGTTGATGCACTTGCTGGATTCAGATATTGTGATGAAGTGATGGGTTTGATGGAACCACAAGCAGTTCTGTCTTGGCAAGGTTGAGTTGAAGGTGTAGGCAAATCCAGGGTAGGCAAAGAACACAGAATCAAGATACACAGGCTAGGATCTAAACAAAGGAAATCTGGCAAAGAACAAGACTAGATACGACTCGGAACTAAGACAGGAGAAACTAGACGAAGCTAAACAATACTCGGCCCTGAATAGTGGTTAGGGCCTCGTATTTCAAGTGTGTATGATTGCCTGCAGGTGAGACTGCAATCAGTGCAATGAAGCATGGGAAATGTAGCCCAGGGTGACGTGTAACACTTTCTGTAGTGTGAGAGTCAGTGTAATCGGAAGGCGACCTCTGGTGGCGAGCAGACCGAACACCACAGACAGGATTCATGACAGAGTCCCCCCCCCCCCAAAGGAGCGGCTTCCAGATGGTCCAAATATTATACAATCCAGGAGGGCGGTGGAGCGGCGGCGGAGCGGCGGCAGAACAGGGGGAGGGATGGAGGGCCAGGTCCATGTAGAGGTGCAGGAACTTGGGACTGAGGCAGGACTGGCGGAGCAGGGAAATGAGGCGGAACCGGTAGGGCAGGTGGAGCTGAGGGCCACCACAGCAGAGCAGATGGGTCCAAAGATCCCCACGGCGGAGTAGAAGACCACCAGAGCAGGACAGAAGACCACCACGGTGGAGCACACGGAGCAGAAGACCACCTAAGCTGAGCAGACAAGACGGACAACCACTAAAGCGAGACTGAAGACGACCACGGCGGACCAGAAGAATGAGGGACCCATGGCAAAGACTGGGACCTAGGGAAAACTGGGACACAAGAGACAGACAGTGCATTCACTAATATTGGCCCCCTTGGTAAATATGAGCATCTCCATTGAGCATAAAAATCCCCATTTCCACCGTCAGGGCAATAATTAAGAAGTTCCAATCAACTAAAGATGTTACAAATCTGCCTAGAAGAGGACGTGTGTCTATATCATCCTAATGCATGCTGAGGAGGAGAGTTTGAGTGACCAAAGATTCTCAGAGGATTACAGCTGAAGAATTGCAGAGATTAGTTGAATCTTAAAAATATACCAAACATCCCCCTACATCACCACATGCTGTTCAAATGGGTTTCAAGAAAACATTACTGGCTCATTCAAAAACAATCTCGCATATTCAGTTGTCAGACAGGACTGGAACTTCAAATGGCACTGGCTTCTATGGTCAGATGAAACATAAAAAAAGAGCTTTTTGTCAGCAAACCCACCAGATGGGTTTGGTGCAAACAGGGCTAAAAATTACTCCATGTCCACGTTTAAATATACTGCTGTTGTGGGCCTGTTTTTCTGCCGGAGGTCCTGGAAGTCTTGTTCAGATACATGGCATCATGGATTCTATCAAATACTAACAGATAAAAAATCTAAACCTGACTGCTTCTGTTAGAAATCTTATAATGGACCATGTTTGGATCTTCCATCAAGACAATGATCCAAAACAAACATCAAAATCAACACAAAAATGTGTCACTGAATGAAAAAAAATTAAGCTTCTGCCACATCCATCCCAGTCCTCTGACCTTAACCCTATAGAAAATGAGTGGGTGAACTGAAGAGAAGAAGCACTAACATGGAGCTGGGAATTTAAAGGGTCTGGATTGATTCTGGATGAAGGAATGGTCTCTTATCTCTTGTCAGGTGTTCTCCAAACTCATCAGGCATTATAGGAGAAAACTCAGAGCTGTTATCTTGGGAAAAGGACGTTGCAATAATTGGGTACCAAAAACTGTGGCGATAATGTGAACTAGAGAAAAAAAAAAAAAGAAATTCCCCCCAGTTTCCATTGTTTTACTTCAATGAAAGGTTATAATTTTGTGTATTTTTTTAATGATAGATCAAAAAGATAAATGATGCAGATTTATTTAAAGTATCAGTAGCTTTGTAAGGGCCCGACGCTGGGGGGGCCCCCTGAGGGGGAAATGTGATTTGCCTGCATTTCAGCCCGGGCCTGACGGCCCCGACTTTTTTCCGCCTCTAGGGCTGGGCTTCGGGCCATTTTTCACGTTATAGTTATATATACGGGCCGGGCCTTGGGCCTGTTTTAGGCCTGTTTTCTCCTTATTTTTATATTTTAGACATCCATCAATTTAGTGATGAAAAAAATTGCCGCGCTGGTGGAAACAACACAAGACCGAGTCGAGACTGTGAAGAGCGGCTCAACAGTGTTTAGTGTCCCGCAACAGCAGAGAGCGCGCCGTCAGCGCAGCTGGAGAGTTCTGCATTCAGATACACGCAATACGCTGAAGCTTGCCGCAAAGCCCCAGCAAAAGTAATTACCATGAATGTGTCCGGGGGAAATAGTAAGGAGATATTGAAATTATTTACTACTAAATATTATTTACTAGTGTTTTCAGTGTCAGTGTCGCAAAGATGAAGATGATGATCCTGACTCACCGTCTCCTCATTAGACATGCCTTTAGAGAGAAGTGCATCTTCACGGATTATAATGAAAGAGTTTTTGTTATCGATTTGATTTATTTCGTTAAGTAGTAATTTAAAGCTTTCTATAGATATATTTATCATGTCTGTGAGGCATGTATTCGCTGACTTTCGGTTCATTTTTGTGAAGCGCTCCTGTTCAAGACGAGATGGCAGAAAGCGCATTGTTTTCTTAAAAGCACGCATCATTGTTTTCTTTTTTGATTTGTGAGCGCACACAAATAAAAGTAGACCCTTTACAGTTCCGAATGATGTATTACTCTTACCTTTATGAGCAAAAATTACAGCATAAGGTGTTTCCACTGAAAAAAATGCAATTGATTGCGCTGGTGCCTCCATGTCCTGCGCTTTAGCTTCCACTCTCCGCACAGACTATTGGATGCAGCGCACATTTATCTAGGTTTAACGTTTAAACATTGTTATATGCTTGAACTGTTTTAGTATATCTAGAGATTTTATTTTAGGCAAGTCGTGATGATTTGAGAAGGCTAAATTGACCAAACATATAGGCTATGAGCAGCCTGCCGGTCTGCAGCTGGCCGCTTGGTCGCTACTTTAAGAAAGAAAAAACTTATTTAACGAACAAAAACATGCTCCAAACGTTTTTCTAAATTAACTTAATAAAAAAAAAGACGGGCTTGACTCGGGCCGGTAATTCTGTTAAACTGTTGGACACGTGCCGGGTTAGGGCTGAGCGTCTCGGCTAGGGCCTAAGTTTGAAGCCTGTGCAGGGCTCTACCGGGGACGCGATCACGATTTCTACCGAGGGGGGTTCTTCTTCTTTCGGTTCATTTGGAACATGATCTGTATGGAGGGGGGAGACCAACAACCCCCCCCTCCCCAATCACAAATGCAGACATGGTCATGTTTACGCGGCACAATGCAACATGACGCGTAAAAAGACAGTATAAGTCATGTAAAGGCCTTTTCACACCAAAAGTGAAATGAATAAGCCTCAGCCATTCTGGATTGCATGAAGCATAGAATGCAGGAGAAGAAAGTTCAACACTCTTCAGCAAAAAAAAATGTCATGTGTAAGTCACTTTTGCTTATTAGTATGGTTCAATTGGATCATCGAAGGTCGGCAGCAAAGATATTGGTTAATAAAATGGGATTAAATGCATAAAAGAAATTTGTGTTCTTTACTACATTTAATTATTGCAGGTTTGCATCACACTGTTTTCATTAATTTTGAGGAATACTGAATCTGTTTTTGTGCAGGTGAGATGAATAAATGCATGTTCAGATTAGTCTAGAACTACAGTAAGATCATGTTCACACACAACGCCTCTGCACTTACTTTACGATTTCTCTCAACATGGCAACACCAGAGCTGTCAGTCAATACATGGACAAAGAAAGTAACTTGCATTACCTATTTGAAAAAGTAACTCAGATATTTTATTGTAAACTAAAAAGTAATGCGTTACTTTACTAGTTACTTGAAAAAAGTAATCTGATTACGTAACTTGTTACCCCCAACACTGCACAACAGCAGGTAGATTTAGATACTAACCACTCTTTTACACTTGTACATGCATGGATATGCATAGATAGACTTTCAAATTATAACTGAATTGTTTCCTTCTGCATATAGCCAGGGTTTAAATGTCTATCTCCAAAGGCAAAGCAGCTGTCCATATTCAAATTCTAGCTCTGAATGAGTGTTTTTGCTTCTTCCTCTTGTTTTTTGCAGTCTCAGCACAAATGCATTATGATCTTTGCGCTGGTGTGCTGCTGTGCTGTGCTGATAGCACTAATATTCTCTGCTGTAGATGTGTGGGGGGATGACGAGGACGATATCGCTGAAGGAAAATGTACCTGCCGGTAAGCAAAACTCACCCATCACACCTAACACGTGACAATAGACTCATTGTCTGAATAGCCTGAAATAAAGCGTATTGGAACAATTTAGTATTTTTTTTAATTCTGCTTAACTTTGCTTAACCTAATTGTATAATTTTATTGATTCACAATATTATCTATATTCAGAGAATGTGTCTTTACAAGTTTATTTTCAATTACAGTATTGACACATTTATTTTTAATGAAAAAGTGGCAAAAATCTTGAATTAATCTTGTTTTTAAAGATTGTTAGATATTTTAACTGGGTAAAAAGAAAGAAAGAAAGAGGTAAAAAAATCTTACTTTTTAGCAGTTCAAATCTTTCCAAATTTCCTAGAGTCAGCTATGCAAATGTATATCCGGTCTGCATTTATGCCCAGTAATCTGTATTTTTGCAGGTTATGCCATGCATTCTTTTATTATTGTTGGTGTTGTTGTTGTTGTTGTTATGGCCACTTTCAATTAATTTTGAATGGACCTTGAAATATTTATATTAATATATAGTATTTATCCACGTGTATTATTCATGAATGCATTTAAATTGTGTGTAGATGTTATTGAAATTTTTAAACAATTTTTTGTTATCTTGGCACATGCTGTATGTAATGAGGAAATGGGAACAGAGTCACAAAACAGTCTTTAAGCAGCAGTAATGTGGATGAGCCGGTGTCTGCTGCACATAATCCTGCAGTACTAAGTTAAAAAGGATTTTTTCATAGATGCAAGACTGGACTGCTTGTTGATATTAATGAAGGATGCTATACGAATATAGTGCTTATACAAATGGAGCTGACTGTTTGACAAAGGAAACATAAATAAACTAATTGGAAAAATTTGAACACAACATAGAGGACAAAGCTGACAATAGCAAAGACAAACTGCACTCTTTAGAGCAATATACATCTAATATATAATGTTGGTACAAAGCTGTATGTGTATGGATCCTATGAAAGGACTCCTTGGGGCAAAAGTCTTCTAAAATAGCATATTGGTCATTAAGACAAAGTTGCCAATGATTATATTACAATATAGCACCATACTGGGCTGCTATTAAGCCAGAGGATGTTGTCGCTCTGCAAAATGATGCACAATTCTGAGAGCTTTTCTAAATTCTGTGAAATGCATTCAGCTGGACACATCCACTAACATCACAGCTACTATCTATTAAGTTGTGCATGTGATTTGTCTGATGAGCAGAACAGAGAAAAAAAAAGTTCAGTGATTTAGTGGAATTTGTCAAAAAAGCAGGCAAGAATAACCATATCCTAGATACCCTAGATAAATATCCAATAAATATTCTAAATATCTGAGACACTGTGCAAAGACAAAAACCTCAGGTAAGACAAAAGATGACCCACACTGTAAAAAAATTAAACATAAAAAAAACCCGTGAAATGCTTGGCAGCACAAGTTGCCAAACATTTACTATTAATGGAAATAATGGTTAAAGAATGTTTTTTAAAAAACGGTCAATGAAGCAGCTGCCAATCAAAAACTGTAAAATTAAGGTACAACATCCTATTTTTTCTTAAATGTTTTTTTCTTTTCTTTTTTTTAACTGTTACTTTACAGGTATTGTCTGGATTATCATTGTGAAACATTCTCTGTGAAACTTTTTTGCAGTTAACCATCAGCTAACAACAGCACACATGCAAAAACGAATAACTATCACTGCATTAGCAACTCCATAGTTACTGCCTTTAAATAAAGCACCATGCAGCATAACATCAGTGTTTCTTGGTCTTCTCCTGGACTGAAGCACAAACTCTACTCTTCAGCTCTGTAATGTGTGAGCTGGTATTAAGAAGTGCACAATGAAGAATCAGAGTCAAATGGGGTATTTAATAAAGAATTCAGGAGTAAATCCAACATACAGCTTCACAGAATCCAAAACAACATTAATAGCGGACAAGGAATTAGGGGAGAACACAGGACTTATAAACAGTGAACGTAATCAGGAAGAACAGAAACAGGTGCAGTCATTAATCAAAAACCATGGCAACTAATAAGGGAACACATAAATGAGAACAGAGCAACTAAACCAAAACAGATCATGACCGTGACAAGCACAATGATAACCCACAAAACTCTGACAACAGAAACCCTTTAAATTCCAAAAGAACATTGAACACTAACAGATCTCTCTAGATCTCAGCATCTTCACTTATTACAAACCAGTCTGACTTTATTTTTTTCATTAAAAAAAAAAAATTCTTATTGAGAATTAACAGAGGTTTAGATGTTGATGTTTTATTGAAACGAATAAAGTTTGAAGTCACTGTTGTGAAGACAAGCATTTGCTTTAGTTGGGCTTCTGACCCTTCACTTTTTAGCAATAATTTTTCTCTGGCTTCTGTAACTGTGCGTTTCTATAGCACATTTGTTATAGCAAAACCTGCGAGAAACATTCTGATCAGATGAAGTTGTTTAAGTACTGATGATGATCTTGTCATCATATAGTAGCCTGATTCACTAACATCATAAGAAATGTCTAATGTCCGAGCATGTTAAATTTATTAATTTCATTTTGTTGTAGTCTTAGAATTTTACTGCTTGAAATGTAGCCCTGCTTTGATATTTTGAAGGTTTGTAAGTTATTTAGAGAAGAGCATGTAGAGTCACAGTCATCAATAATCTGCATATGAACCTCAACAATGGTGACAATCGGCAAAATATTCAGATCTGCTCTAATCGTCACAAGCTTTTTGTTGATTGTCACCATTGTTGAGAGTCATGTGCTGATTCTTGATGTTTGTGTGAGTCAAAAATTCCGTACAATGTTAAAAAAGTGAATCCCTGACTGTCGTAACATCACAAGACCGCTGTAAAAAAAAAGAAAAAAAGTAACATTAAAAGCTAACAAATTCAGATACAATACTCATGATGTGATCAGGATAATATATGATGACTAACTCATCAATAAGTAATCAGGTTTATCTGATCAGATTTTTCACTAGCAATTTTTGTTATAACAAATGAGCCTTAGAAACACAGTTATAGTAGCCAAAGAAAAGCTGACATTATAAAGTCAAGGGTCAGAAGCCAAATTAAGCAAACACTTATCTCCTCAACGGTGACTTCAAACTTAATTATTTTCAATAAAACATTAAGGTCCCACTTTATATTAGGTGGCCTTAACTACTATGTACTTACATTTAAATTAATCATTTGATACAATGCACGTATTGTGTACATGCATGTTTTTACATTGTACTTATATTTTTTAAAATACCTATACGTACTTACATCTGTAATTAATTTCTGTAATTACATTTATAATTACACTGTCAACCCATCCCTTACACCTTAACCCACACTTAAACCTACCCATACCACCAAACCTTTCCCTAACCTTACCCATATCCCACCTCAATAACAGCAAATGTGTTTTGCAATACAATATGAACATAATAAGTACATTGTACTTATTTTTTTTATGTAAGTACATAGTAGTTAAGGCCACCTAATATAAAGTGTAACCAACATTAACATCTAAACCTCTGTTAATTCTCAATAAGACGGTTTGTATGAAAGAAATAAAGTCAGACTGGTTTGTAATAAGTGAAGATGCTGAGATCTAGAGAGATCTGTCAGTGTTTGAATGTTCTGTTGCTGCCAGTAATGTGACGTTTACTTAATTAATTAATTAGTTAATTGGTTAATTTTACAGTGAAGGTGTTTGATTGTAATAATTTAGCAAATGCCTGTAAATTAACAGTGTTGTCAGCTTGTTTAAATAAGGAGATTTTATTTTAATTTTGAGGTTTTTGTTTGGCACCCTGTGCTGCCAGTCATTTGACCGTTTTTTGTCTTTTGTTTTTCAGTGAAGGTGTTTGATCATAAAAATTAATGAAATACCTGTAAAATAACAGTGTTTGTCAGCTTATTTAAATAAGGAGATTTTACTTTAATTTTATGGTTTTTGTTTGGCAGCTATTGCTGCCAGTCATTTGACCATTTTTCATCTAACGGTTTTGTTATTGTATTAATTAGAGATTATTTTTGTAATTTTACATACATTTGTTTGTAATTTAAGAAAACAGAAAACATACTGTATAAAAATACAGTAGTTTTTCTATATAAAAAATGTGAATTACTGTAAGTTGTCATTAATGTCATAAAACTTAAAATAACAGCCAAGTAGTTAATTCAGAGATCATTTTACAGAGTTTTGACTGCAATTCAAAATAAAAGAAAACAACCTGAAAAAAAAGTTATTTTCCGTAAAATTGATTTATTTTATTTTTTTTACAGTGCAAAATGTCCGTAAATAAAGAACTGCCACAACAATTCAACATTTCAGTCTTATAATGTATAACTGCACTTCCTGAAGTTTATATGCAAAACAAAATCCCTTTTTCAGCACTGCATATCAGGAGGATAGGCCATGTGTAAAAGTACATTTCCATAACTAAAATTGAGGATCTGGTAGTGCAACAATACAATGTGGAAGACCATTGTGAAATGTCTATTGAAGACAAATGGTATCAATGCAAAGTGCACTCGTCCCTGTCAGAAGATTCAAAACAGATCTCTCCTTCTTTCTATGACATTCTACAAAGGCCATTCTAGATTCATGGGAAAGGTCATCAAGGCCTTACAAGCACTCTCTTGGGTGTTCTCCTGTGTTTTCTCTCACCTGTCAGATGTTAATAGCCAGAGATGCGTGCAGCCCAAGAACACTGATATCCAGCAAGTGCAGCACCAGCATTTTTAGCATTCTTATGGCTTTGTAACAACCTGAGGGTGAGTAGATGATGACAGAATTTTTAATTTTGGCTAAACTTTCCCTCCTTTAAAAGAAAACTCTCGGAGGATAATACAAGCTTGACATTCAATACCCCCTCAGATGCACACCATGGCAGGCCGGGTTCATTGCGTCTGCATCAAAATAAAGACTAGTACAATTGAACGTCCCATTAATAAATTACTGCTACAGTTGGAATTACTGCTACAGGACATACAGTACACAGCTAACTCTTCAAATTACCTGACTGTAGGAACACTATATATATATATATATATATATATATTTGCAATGAAAGAAAACAAGTAGATAGAATAGAGAGTGGTAGCATCAGAGGGTCAAGTGTAGATGGAAGAGATGTGTCTTCAGGCGTTTCTTGAAGCGGGCTAAAGACTCTGTTTGGATGGAGTTGTTCAGGTCATCGGTGTTTTATGTATAAAGACTATGAGAAATTATTTAATTGTGCTGTTAATTTCACAAACTGTCAGTTTAGTTTTCATTCTCATGGACTTTTAGTTTGCTTGTGTGCTATTTCCTGTTGTATTTGTTCACGTTTTCCGCATCTTTGTTTGTTAGCATGGATATTCATTTAATTGTCACAGCTGTTCATATTTGAGTTCGTCATCAGTGTACAATAGTTCTTTCTGATCCTCGAATCTGATTGGCTGATAAGAGT
This sequence comes from Onychostoma macrolepis, assembly GCF_012432095.1. NCBI lineage: Eukaryota > Metazoa > Chordata > Actinopteri > Cypriniformes > Cyprinidae > Onychostoma > Onychostoma macrolepis. Next base: position 306,322 of record NC_081167.1, on the reverse strand, counting down.
GTGACATTAGAGTGATAACAGAGATCCTCCAACCGTTTCACTGTTTCACTCCGCTTGCCGTATTTCTCACAGTTAGTGTCATGGCAGATGCCCAAATCCACTATAATTTAAAAATAATATTGTTTTTGTGTCATGGAATGTTGTTTTAAGAGTATTATTGCACGTTGTTATTGCATAATGGGGGGGGGGGTACATTTAACTGTTCATAAGGTGGATTGCCTGGGGGAAGAAACTGTTCTTGTGCCTGGCTGTCCTGGTAATTGGGGCCCTGTAGCGCCAGCCAGATGGCAAAAGTTCAAAAAGGGGATGACTTGGATGTGAGGGATCCAGAGTGATTTTCTGAGCCCTTTTCCTCACTCTGAATGTATACAGTTCTTGAAGGGTGGGCAGGGGGGCACAGATAATCCGTTCAGCAATCCAAACCGTTCTCTGTAGTCTTCTGATCCCTGATTTTGTAGCTGAGCCAAACCAGACAGTTATTGAAGTGCACAGGACAGACTCAATGACGGCTGAGTAGAACTGTTTCAGAAGCTCCTGTGGCAGGTTAAACTTCCTCAGCTGGCAAAGGAAATACAAACTTTGTTGGGATTTTTTTACAGTGGAGTTGATGTGAGTGTCCCACTTCAGGTCCTGAGAGATGATGGATCCCAGGAACTTCAATGTCTCCACTGCAGTCACAGTGCTGTTCATGATGGTGAGTGGAGAGAGCAGGGGGGTTTCTCCTGAAGTCCACGATCATCTCCACTCTTTTGAGCTCCAGATTGTTTAGACTGCACCAGACAGCCAGCTCTTTAACCTCCTGTCTGTAGGCAGACTCGTCACCGTCCTAGATGAGGCCGATGAGTGTGGTGTCGTCTTCAAACTTCAGGAGCTTGACAGAGGGGTCTTTAGAGGTGCAGTAGTTGGTGTACAGGGAGAAGAGCAGTGGGTAGAGAACACATCCCTGAGGGGCACCAGTGTTGGTGGAGCGGCTGTTTGACATGAATTTCCCCAGTCTCACTAGTTGCTGCCTATCGGTCAGAAAGCTCGTGATCCACTGACCGATAGAGCTAGGAACAGAGAGCTGGGTTACTTTGGTCTGGAGGAGTGTTGGGATGATTGTGTTGAAGGCTGAACAAAAGTAAACAAACAGGATCCTCACATAAGTCCCTGATTTGTCCAGGTGTTGCAGGATGTAATGCAGTCCCATGTTGACTGCATCATCCACGGACCTGTTTGCTCGGTAAGCAAACTGCAGGGGGTCCAGTAAGGGTCCAGTGATGTCCTTCAGATAAGCCAGAACCAGTTTTTCAAATGACTTCATGACGACAGACGTTAGAGCCACAGGTCTGTAGTCATTAAGTCCTGTTATCTTGGGTTTCTTTGGAACAGGGATGATGGTGGAGTGTTTGAAGCAGGAAGGGACTTCACACAACTCCAGAGATCTATTGAAGATCTTTGTGAAGATGGGGGCCAGCTGGTCAGCACAGGGTTTCAGACAGGCTGGTGTCACACCGTCTGGGGCTGGTGCCTTCCTTCTCTTGTTCTTCCTGAAGACCTGGCACACATCTTCTTCACTGATCTGAAGTACAGGAGTGGGGGAGAGGGGGGTTGCTGGAGTTATTAACGGTTGTGTAGAGAGATGGTCAGGACGGGTGTGGGGGGTTTCAAATCTACAATAAAACTCACTCAGGTCTTCAGCAAGTTGCTGATTCACCTCAATGCTGGGGGATGGTGTCATGTACTTGGTGATGGCTTTCAGGCCTTTCCACACTGAAGCGGAGTCATTGGAAGTGAACTGATCTTCCGGCTGTTTAGCGTAGGTCCTTTTAGCCACTTTAATCTCCTTATTCAGTGTGTTCCTGTTCTGATTGTACAAGACTCTGTCCTCTTTGGCCTGACGAAGGTGTCTGAGTTTTGCTGTAAACCATGGCTTATTATTGTTGAATGTTACATAAGTCCTGGTGGGAATGCATATATCCTCACAGTAACTGATATATGAAGTTACAGTCTCTGTGAGCTTGTCCAGATTGGTGGCAGCAGCCTCAAAAACACTCCAATCAGTAAGGTCGAGACAGGCTTGTAAAACCCGCTCTGTCTCGTTGGTCCATCTCTTTACAGTCTTTACTACAGGTTGAGCAGATTTAAGTTTTTGCCTGTAGGTTGGTATAAGATGAACCAGGCAGTGATCAGAGAGCCCCAAAGCTGCCCGTGGAACAGAGTGGTATGCATTCTTTATTGTGGTATAACAATGGTCCAGTATATTACTTTCTCTGGTGGGACATGTAACATGCTGTCTGTATTTTAGCAGTTCACATGCCAGTTCAGGCAGTTCAGTTGTACTCTTAATAACAGCTTGTAAGACACAACCAACAAATGCACTGAGTAGCGCTGTCAATGGAAATCACTCTTAACAGATAAAAGTATAGCACGGCAAAGATAGCCTATCGCTTTCCTCATCAGACATTCAAACTAATGTTTTATTGTGAATATGAGATTGAGCTGAAGAATAAATGCTGTATCAGACACAGGTAATCACATTCACTCAGTCGATCTCTCTCTCTCTCATAATACTCTACTACACATAATACACAGCTTTTAACACAGTAATACAATAAGTTATGCACAAAAGAGGGATTTAAAAGACACTCCATTGTTGTTTCTTATGTACTTACACACTTGTGTCGTCAAACTGTGGTATAAACACAATATGTATAAGGATGTGAAGGCTTGGCCGTCATTAATTTTTGTAATTTTCAATGAAAAGAAAACTGAAATTATTGTTTTTAGCCCATCTGAATTTTCAGATTCCCCGAAATTGGATTTGGGTGGGATGTCTCTGTGTTTGAAATCATGGGTAAAAAACCTGGGATTCATTTTTGATGATGGCAGTTTGACCGTCAAATACATTTAGTTGTCAAAGCTTGCTTTTTTCAGCTGCGTTTGCTTTCTAAAGCAAAGCCTTTTCTTTCTTTTAAATATTTTGAAAAAGTAATTCACGCTTTTATTTGATCAAGGCTGGACTACTGTAACTCACTTTATTTTGGGATTAGTCAGACAGTTTTATCCCGTTTGCAGCTTGTTCAAAATGCTGCGGCTTGACTCTTGAGTGGGGTTAAAAAGAGGGAGTATATTACTCCTATTTTACGCTCACTACATTGGTTGCCTGTTCGTTTTAGAGTGGATTTTAAAATTTTGCTCCTCGTTTATAAATCTCTAAATGGTTTGGCCCCTACCTATCTCTGTGAGTTACTGACTGAGTATCAACCCATTAGATCCCTTCGGTCTTCCAACCAGGATCTATTGTTTACCCCTTAATCGAGGCTTAAGTGCAGGGCAGATCGTGCTTTCTGTATTGCTGCCCCCAGGCTTTGGAACGCCTTGCCACTATCCATTAGACAAGCTTCTTCTGTTAATATTTTTAAGTCAAGGCTAAAGACATTTTTATTTTCTAAAGCGTATGGCTGATGGGATGTTTGTATGATTTTATAACGTTACTGTTTGCTTGTTGTGTGTTTTTCAGTTTTTAATGACTTACTGGAAAGCACATTGGTCGACAGAAGTTGAAATTAATTGTGCTATATAAATAAATTGTCATCATTGTCAAATGTCAATATCACACTCGTAGACGTGAGATATGGCTGTATATCGGCACGCTGTGATTACCTATGGCCGAATCACAGCTGTGTCGATATACAGCCATATCTCACATCTACAAGTGCGATTTAAGTTCCTTAGTTTCTTCAGTTCTTTGTCAGTTGTTGTTTGTGTTTAAGTATGCACTGTTATGCGTGTGGACTTTACTTATTAAAATTACCTTAATTTTGAAACATTTGACTTTTCGTCTTTGGATCATGCTAGTATGTGAGAGTAGTAAATAGTCTTATGAACTTTAATTCTTCTAATTGCATGGAATGGTATGGCCACTTAAATATTTCATTTAATTTTGAATGGACTTCAACATTTTTATATTATTATATGATATTAATTTGCTAATATTATTAATTTATGTATTTATATTATGTGTATATTATATGTAAATAATACACAAAATATAATGTATATGCCTGGTGGCACATATTTAATAAAGAACATGAACATACTAATTTTGTCTAATTTTGGAATACTGCTTGTTGATATTAACAATTATATTTTTGACATGGTTGCCAATCAATAATTGAGTTACAGGCCTTAGATATAGGTGAAATACTGGGTTGCAGAATATAAATAATACAAGCAGTTGAATAACAGATAGTTTCATTTAAGGGCGAAAAATCTATCATCTGAATTTATATACACTGAACAAAATTATAAACGCAACACTTTTGTTTTTGCCCCCATTTTTCATGAGCTGAACTCGAAGATCTAAGACTTTTTCTATGAACACAAAAGGACTATTTCTCTCAAATATTGTTCACAAATCTGTCTAAATCTGTGTTAGTGAGCACTTCTCCTTTGTCGAGACAATCCATCCACCTCACAGGTGTGGCATATCAAGATGCTGATTAGACGGCATGATTATTGCACAGGTGTGCCTAAAGCCGCGGTCACACTAGACTTTTAGTTCCTTTGACTTCCATTCATATGCATGCAAATGTATTAGTCCGGAAACGCAAGCCCGTGCGAAAAGTTTGCGCATTTCGCTGCGTTCCAAAGTTCAAGCTTGGTGAACTCTGCCCTGCGAATTCACATCACGTGACACCGTGTGACCAACGGCAGATCAATACATAACAGCATGACCTCCTTTCTGAATTAAAAGAACATGAATTTAAAACTGCAGCGCTGCAGGAAAGTGGAGTAGATTGCATGTTTTTACATTTTAGATGTAAACAAACATTTACAATTTGTTACGTGTTGAATTTAGGTTTTTAAAAAGACGCTGCACAGCGTGACGTCATATCATGACTGCGGCTTTAGGCTGGCCACAATAAAAGGCCACTCTAAAATGTGCAGTTTTATCACACAGCACAATGCCACAGATGTCGCAAATTTTGAGGGAGCATGCAATTGGCATGCTGACCGCAGGAATGTCCACCAGAGCTGTTGCCCGTGAATTGAATGTTCATTTCTCTACCATAAGTCGTCTCCAAAGGCGTTTCAGAGAATTTGGCAGTACATCCAACCGGCCTCGCAACCGCAGACCACGTGTAACCACATCAGCCCAGGACCTCCACATCCAGTATCTTCACCGCCAAGATCATCTGAGACCAGCCACCCAGACAGCTGCTGCAACAATCAGTTTGCATAACCAAAGAATTTCTGCACAAACTGTCAGAAACCGTCTCAGGGAAGCTCCTCTGCATGCTCGTCGTCCTCATTGGGGTCTCGACCTGACTGTAGTTCGTCGTCGAAACCGACTCGAGTGGGCAAATGCTCACATTCGATGGCGTCTGGCACTTTGGAGAGGTGTTCTCTTCACGGATGAATCCCGGTTTTCACTGTACAGGGCAGATGGCAGACAGCATGTATGGCGTCGTGTGGGTGAGCGGTTTGCTGATGTCAACGTTGTGGATCGAGTGGCCCATGGTGGCGGTGGGGTTATGGTATGGGCAGCCGTATGTTATGGACAACGAACACAGGTGCATTTTATTGATGGCATTTTGAATGCACAGAGATACCGTTATGAGATCCTGAGGCCCATTGTTGTGCCATTCATCCACAACCATCACCTCATCTTGCAGCATGATAATGCACGGCCTCATGTTGCAAGGATCTGTACACAATTCCTGGAAGCTGAAAACGTCCCAGTTCTTGCATGGCCAGCATACTCACTGGACATGTCACCCATTGAGCATGTTTGGGATGCTCTGGATCGGCGTATACGACAGCGTGTTCCAGTTCCTGCCAATATCCAGCAACTTCGCACAGCCATTGAAGAGGAGTGGACAAACATTCCACAGGCCACAATCAACAACCTGATCAACTCTATGCGAAGGAGATGTGTTGCACTTTGTGAGGCAAATGGTGGTCACACCAGATACTGACTGGTTTTCGGACCCCCCCCCCCGGACCCCCTCAATACAGTAAAACTGCACATTTTAGAGTGGCCTTTTATTGTAAGGCACACCTGTGCAATAATCATGCTGTCTAATCAGCATCTTGATATGCCACACCTGTGAGGTGGATGGAGTATCTCGGCAAAGGAGAAGTGCTCACTAACACAGATTTAGACAGATTTGTGAACAATATTTGAGAGAAATAGGCCTTTTGTGTACATAGAAAAAGTATTAGACCTTTGAGTTCAGCTCATGAAAAATGGGGGCAAAAACAAAAGTGTTGCGTTTATATTTTTGTTCAGTGTATATATTTAGCAAAATCATGCACAGTGTAATTGAAGTCCGGCATTCTTTTAAAATTTGATTCTATTGTCAACAATGAAATGGTAATTAAGATGCATCAGTGTCATTTTGCTTTAAGTTCACTTTTAATACACCTGATCTTAGAAAATGAATGCTTCCCCCTTGCAATTTAGTATGATGCACAGTTCAGCATAAACCAAGAGAAACTGAAGACTAAGATTCTCCACGATACCTTTGAGCTCATATGGATCAGTTCACTATGATGGTCTAGGTCTGCTGGCGAAGCAGATAATGGCACCTTCAAACAGTGTGCTGTGACTTTTGCCATGAATAGTACCCAGAACAAGTTGGTCAGCTCCTTGTAAATGCCACTGTTCTTCTAGGTTCTGCCGTGCTGTCCAAGCTTTCATCTGCAAACGTTTTGCACTTTCTCACCCAGCATTTTTTCTCTGTGTCATCACAAAGCAATGCAGCGACTCTGTGGTCAGCAAATTCATGTCATTCTTCTGCAGTTGCAAACATTAGAGTTCAAGGCAGCCACTTGAACGAACAACACTTTTTCTTCACTTTCTCTTCCGCTCTACTCTACTCTCTTCTGTGAACTGCTAATATTGTTGGCTCCTAAATTGCTAACGGTGTTCCTCATTTGTGAGTCACTTTGGATTAAACCGTCTGTTAAATTAATATATGTAAATGTAGTGGTGTTAAATATCTGCAGAATTCTTCCAAAGCATGCTCATAGAGTCACTCTGGCACTTCATCACATAGATGACAGAGCTTTAATGAGAAGACATTTTGAAAAATGTGTTGGAATGATGTTTACTAATTACATGACGTATTAGGGGACAGGCTACCAGACAAGCTAATGCCCTCTTTTTTTTTCTTTTTTTTTAAATGCATTTTTAAATGTAATTTTTATGTATTTTTTATGTAAAGTTCAATATTAAATACATTGTCATAAGACTTATATTTTTCCTTCCTATTGTTTTGTTTTTAAACTCTAAACACATATTGCCATGAAGGAAGCAGTTTCTCCTCTGGTTTTATCAATGCACCAATTATCAGGTAAAATCATATAAGAAAGGTGTGTCTGTTTTTTTTTATGGTTAACTTGTATGGTCTTAATTATAAGGGTTTGTAAAGATATGATTTAGAGAGAGTATTGATTTGGAGCAATTTAGTGTTGGACAGAGTGCGGGTAATGTGTCCTTTTAAGATATTCTATTTCACAGACTCGATATACAGGCACTGTAACAGGATAGGAACTATGATCAAATCTACATGCTTTAGCAGTGAAAAAAAAAACATTAGCAGGCACTTCTCATCTGAGGCCACTTTCAGTACAAGTGAAATCCCTCTGGAGCCACTAACGATGCTTTAAGTCTTGGAGTTCAAGTGATGGTGGTAATGCACAACTGGGACCTCAGTAAATCTCATTTCCTTAACTGAACCCAGGACCTTTAACAGCCAAAATCCTTAACCACTAGACTACCACAACCCTCCTGCGAATTCTGCTTGCATTATGTCTACTGCCTGCAATCTTTCTCAAGTTGAGAAGATGATTGAGTAATATAAATTTCTTAAAGCTTATGGGTCAGAAAGCCAGGATAATGAGTTTTATATAATGTTGTTTTTATTATGGAGGGGGAATCTGTACTTTACTTCTGTAGTATTTTTGGAAACAAAATGTATTCATGTAACCATTGTTTTAAATTTGATTTAAATGAGATTTTAATTAAGACACAATTAAAAAAATGAGACATTAGTGTCATTTAGGAGAACATGTTCACTTTACAGGGGCTCCACTTTACCTTGGATCTTTCCACCGGATCATGGCAAATAGGCAATGGGTGCAACCGATTTCTTCGCTTCACGAGCCCACGTGACCAGGACACATGCTTAAGGCAATGCTCGCAAGCCACCATAATATACATGCATTTATGTATGTATGTGTGTAATCATAATCATTGTTCACACTATTATTGTATTTATTATTGCATTATTTCCATTAGTATGCAGTATGCTGTTCTCTGTTGTGTTTGTAGGCCTGCTGCATCTTGTCATCAAGGTGTTTTGTTTCTCTTATTGATCTGTGTTTTCCATGTCTTTGTGATCTGATTCAGTCTGTTGCAGCCAGATAAAGATTTATTGTGCTGAATCACTGTCAGGATGATGCATACACAAACAACTATATGTAATTTTGCAATCTAGTAAAGTCTAGGAGGTGTCACAATGAAATCTTTGTGCAAATAATGCTAATTTATCAGTTATGTGTACCCATCCGGTTAAGTCTGACATCACATGTCACTGTTTCCAGGTCCATGCTCTTTCAGATCCCAAAAGCAACATAGCAAACAATTTAAAATGTTAATATATACTCACAACAAGCTTAGGTAGTACTGAAAAATCACCATCCTAACCAAACTGTCAATTGGCCACACAGTGATTCATATTTTCTGAATCTTTAAAATATTGGTGTCTGGGACATCGTTAGGCCAGAGACTGTAGTATACACTGAGTTTTAAAAACTTAGCTTAATGCTGTGATATAAATGAATAGTGCTGATAAATGGCTGTTGAGTGTTCTCGCTTGAAACTGAATAGAGGTTTGGACCTTGAAACAGTATTATAGGTCAGTATGTCACAGCTTAACAAGCGGATAAGCCAATGCAAATCATTGGAAATCATTACCTTTGTAATATCCGCTCTCAGTGAATCCTGCCTGCACTTGAATATAGGTTCTCTTGTGTTCACAGCGTTGTGCTTGTTGAGAATATTCCTGAAGATCTGTCCATTCCACATGAGGACACAGTTTCACTGGCCGCCGGTCTCCGTGAGCTTTTGGATAAAGCACATCGATCTGTTGAGATCGTGTCACCATGGTGGGCACTGAACTCTACCGAGTATGAGTCAAAACCTACCCAGGTCAAGCAGGTAACACCCAACATAATGCAGTGTCAACACCTCATCTGATTACGTCTATGAGAGTTTCTTTTAAAGAGAACTAGATTCGTCCCAATACGACTGCATTTAAATGTGACTGTTTCTTCTGTCATCCTCAGGGTCAGATCTTACTCCATCAGTTGATGAGACTGCAGTCTCGGTCAGTCAGTTTGAAGGTGGTCAGTGGACTAACTAATTCTTCGGAGCTCAAGGCACTCACTAAGAGTGGTAAGTATATGATATTATTTAGCATCCACTGTCTAACAAAACCATCTTGTAAGACTCTCTTTGTTTGGACCAAGAGTAAAGAAGAAAAGGCAGAGGAATTTGATTACTTTAATAACAGGTTACTCCATTTGTGCGGAACACTCTAATCCAAAGGTGCCCAATCCTGTTCCTGGAGATCTACCCTCCTGCAAAGTTTAGCCCCAACCCTGATCAAACACACCTGAACCAGCTAATTCATCTTTTCAGTAGCACTTGATAATTACAGACAAACCTGAAGTCTGCAGGAAGATCTCCAGGAACAGGATTGGACTCCCCTTCTCTAATTATTGACCCAAGTAAACCTTCAATCAAACCTGCAAGAAATTTTAATAGAGCAATAAATTAAGTTCACAACGCAGATTCGGCATGAGCCTAATCATCCAGTCCTGCCAATCATCATTTCGACCGTATATAAGCAGCAGTCATTGTTCCGTCCAAGCGACTATTCTTCCGGCATCCCTCCACCACCCCTTCTCCTCCTTTAAATCCCTTCTCTTTTCATCCACACCGTATCATCATGGGGGTTCTTACTCTGAGCTTGAGCCGAGCCTCGGGTTCGAGCCTGCTTCGCGGACAGCAAGCCAAGTTTGTTTACCATTATCTGGCAGGGCTGAATGGGCAGGCAAACTCGTGAAATTAAAAAAAAAAGATGATGAGGGGGAACAGTGTGTACCTACTCTTTTTAGATCCACTCCCAGATTTATCCACGTCTACCTCAAGTTCCCTCCTTGAGCTTTTTTCCTACTACTCAGATTCTCCCTGGCCCTCATCTGCTCAAATACTTCAGATAGCTGAAGACAACAGGCTTTGGAAAGATTCCTGAAAAATTAAGAAAGACCACTGGACACTCAAGAGCAGAAGACTAGAGAGCAATGATAGGAGATAAAGCAGGGAAACCGGGACTACTGAAGGTATGGGAGAAGTAGTGAAAAGTGGGAGAAGTGACATGGTATAGCTAATTATAGCTGAAAGGAGAAAGAGACAGAGAAGGAATACTCGGGGTTTCGGGGAAAATACTGGTGGCTTTACAGACTACATAGAAAATTTGGGATGAGCTGTAATCTTACGAATAAACCCCAGGGATTCGAGATGGGACATAGGAGAGGGCATGAGTGGGGTGTCTGGAGGGGTAGAAAGTCAGGAAGACCGCTGGAATCTTGCAGGACTCAAGAAATCAGGAGAAAGTGGAATCATGCCAAAACAGTTCAAAGGGTCTTTGTATTAGTACCATGGGTTCTTGTGTTTTGGGATCCCACCAAAGTAGCTTATACTGGCGTAGTAGCATATTATATGTGAGAGCACTGCTGTACTGAGGAGGGGATCCAGGAGAACATCGCCCTGTTGAAAAATCCAGCATATGCTGATTAGGTATGTTTTGAAGCATGGCTGCTGGTTTAAGCTGGTCCTTAGCTGGTCATGAGCTGGTTTAAGCTGGTCCTGAGCAGGAGCTAGTTGCTTAGGACCAGCTAAGGACCAGCTTAAATCAGATCAAACCAGCAGCCATGCTTCAAAACATACCTAACCAGCATATAACCACCTTAAAAGTAATTTCCTAATTGTGCAATGACGTCAAAAAAAGACATCAAAAAAGGGAAGTTGCTATTGAAGACCTAAAGCTGCACTAGAAAAAAAAAAAAAATCTGTGTGAGCTCTGATTATTGGTTTGTTTGACTAGAACTGCTATGTGATAATCAAGGGTTTATGTAAAAACATGTTCTACTACACCGTACATCATTCATTCAAGTTCAACATGAAATTTAAAACAAATAATGGTGTAACAATCTGCAGCAAAACAGCCAAGAAATTGGTTGCAAATGTCTATAATATTTATTCTTTCTTCTAAGTCGTACTTATTCAGAGAAATACAGTAAGTGTTCTTAATGACAGCTATTTGTAGTACAACTGTTTACACAAATGCAGCTGTTAAAATACAAATAAAAGCATGCATGGTTAAGTAGTTCAGTCTTTTTCCTTTATGTTTGGACTCTATATTGGCTGTTGATGGCACTTGGTGTGAACGATTTGAGAACCAGTGATTCATAATTGACTGTTTTGTTCGTTTATCCTCCAGGTGCAGAGGTGCATTACCTGAACATGAAAGCCCTCATTAAAGGTCAGCTCAACTCCTCCTTCTGGGTGGTGGACAGGAAGCACATGTACATAGGAAGTGCTGGAATGGATTGGAGGTCACTGTCTACGGTAAAGAACAACTCTTTAGTTAAAAGCGCATTTAAAAAAAAAAAAAAAGGTGGGTTTTTTTTTGGCTTTACTAATTCTTTAGTTCATTTGATTATTAATCTGTATGTTGGATTTATGTGATATGGCATGTTCTTCATTGTGTTTAGTAATATTTCATTCATCTGGTGAGTGAGGTGATGTGTTATTTTCACAGATGAAGGAGTTGGGCATCATTATTTATAACTGCAGCTGTCTGGTGTCGGACCTGCACAAGATATTCAGCCTCTACTGGCAACTGCAATATAAAGACTTTTTGCCGTCAATATGGTCCAAGAAACTGAACGCTCTCTATAACAGAGACAACAACCTTCAACTGCATCTGAATGACACTGAAGCAAAAGCATACTTTTCAGTGAGTTGAGTTAGAAGTGTTTTGATTTTTCATCTAACCGAAGTCTAGTGGAAGCAGAAACATGTACTGGTGCACAGAAATGATCCTTCATTTGATTTGTCTGTAGACCAGAGAAACAAGCGCGCTGCCACCTTTAGAACTCTGTCTTTGTACACCCGTTTTTGCAGTAGCTATAGCATTGCTGTTGAAGAGTAATTAGCTGATGAAATGGATTTACTTATTGTAGAGTTAACAAAAGTTGTCTTGTGCATTGTTATGTTTGAAATGGATGTCACTAGTGTCACTAATTTGTAAGACTTTACCTTCACACTGTGGAAATACAAACGGAAGACAGAAGACAACGAGTGCATGCGCTCTATAGGCACACTACAGTAAATAGAGCGGAGAGAGACAGGCTTAGAAATGCAGCATTTCAGCACCATTTATAGAAGAGAGATTTGGTATTATAAATACATAAAAACATATAGGTTTCCATTGATTAAAGGTCGCATTGCTTTTAATATCCTTTTCAATCAATGCAGTCCTCACAGAAAATTAACAAGAATCATTTATCAGTGACTGCAGCTTCTGGTATAGCTTGACAGCTGCAATCGGTCGCCTGCCTGCTTCACACTTGATCAAATACCTGACTGTGAGATGGGTTATATTTCAAAAGAGAGATGAATCATTGCCGCTGTCATGGTCATGTACTGGACACGCATGGAATACAAGTGGCAGTAGCAGTGAAACTGACCAGGTGTTGATCATAGTTTTCATGTGGATGTTTCATGTTTAGAGACTTTCTGACCTCACTGTATGCAAATACACTGCAAGTATTACTTCATAGGACTGATAAAGCTGACTAAATTGGGCACACATGTTGTTAAATAATTTTTTTTTACCCTTTGTTGTGCTAGAGTTCTCCAGATGTTTTTTGCACAAAAAAACGGACAAAAGACCTCGAGGCCATTAACAGAGTCATCCAAGAGGCTGAGACATTTATCTACATCTCCATAACCAACTATCTACCAATGCTCAACCACAGCCAACCCAGGTGAGTCCTGTGACATGACCAAAATATCTAACATTAGTATTACCATGTAACACTTGTGATTTAAATTATGCTTGCAAAGAAATGTGTTCAATCAGAATACATGGCTAAGATATATTTGCACCAGCATCAAGCAATAGGCTAATTAGACCATGCTAATCTCAAAGTGGCTCTTGGGAACTTGGGACACAATTATTTTTAAATCCAGTCATCTGAATAGTAAATGTCATGTTACTCTCATTAATTGACTGATGACATCACAAAGACACAGTCTCAAACCCTTTCCTAGTAATTACCCTAAGCTGAGACATCAGAGACAGCGGACAGGAAAAATGTGTTCATTACACACATTTAAGAGCCCACAAAAGACATGTTGTGCTTGCATACTATAAGAAATACCAATTTTGTGATATATAAATACGTTTGTCAGAATACCTGCTAAATGTCCTTGCAGGAAGGAAGAAGCTTATTTAGATCAAATGTTGTAGTTATGACATCTACCAGCAGTTCTAATGGGATCGTGCTCACAAGCCAAACCTTGACTACTAGATTTATAACACTATTGATAGTAGTAGCAGTATAGTGCATTACTGATGTTTACTCTATGTACTTTAACAGGTACTGGTCACGCATTGACAACATGCTCCGAGAAGCCTTGATTCTGAAAAAAAACATCAAAGTACGCCTGTTAATAAGCCGTTGGGAGCAGACTGAGCCGCTGACGCTGAACTTCCTGTGGTCTCTCAAAGCACTGTGCACAGAGTCAGTCAGCTGCTCAGTGGAGGTGGTGAGTGTGCATTTATCAAAGATTACCAAAGATTTACATGGAATAGGGTCGCTGAGGTTCTTCAACTATTGTTCACTTGTGATCGTTGTTTAACATTGTACAGCCATCCTCAAATCTGATCAAAAGCACTGGGACTTTTCTCTGTTTGTATCACTCCGATTGTCTGTGTTGGTTTCAGACCGACTGTCAGTCTGTGTATCCGTGCATGTGATTTTACAGCGACTCAATCTGCAGTTTACATCATTGTGCCACTAGGTGTCTGTCTTTAGGACCGAGTCACTGAATCAAACTAATTATTCAAAGATGCTGATTTATTTAGGAACCAAAAAAGTTCTAGATGTGTCCAAAACAGCAAACTTCCATAATTTTAAGAAAAACAGTGCATGTGATGAGTGGTATATCAGATTTATTTGTCTTCATGAAACAGTATATGAGCAATACCTGGATGATTTACTATTTCCTACTTGTAAATCTAATGGACAAGCGGTCTCCTGCAGGTGCTCTTCTTATAATTTAAATACATTTGATGTGTTTCACACAGTATCCACCAGGTGGTGCATAGAACAACATACTGTAGCTCAACGCATGGACAGGACTAGCCAAGGTGTTGCTGGAGTCAATGAATATGTAATAAGAATGTGTGATATTGTAATGAACCTCACTGAAGTCTATGCACTACATCCGTCAAAATACTTCACAGCAATCGATCGTTTTTTTACCCAAGGGAAACACTCTCTTTATTTCAGTTAGAAAGAATAAAACTCATAATGCAGATACAGGTGTAAGTACACTTGATGCATTAAAATAACTAAAACTGAACTAAAAATGAATAAAAATTATATAGGCAAATAAAAAAACATTAAAGTTGACAAAAACGCAACAAGATTACTAAAACTTTAAATAAAATTCAAATGAAAATGGAAAATATAAAAAGCATGGGGGCAGGGAAAAGAACAAAGAACAACGCACAACACCCCACATCAATTCATCTGCACACAATGAGCTTTCAGGTTCAATACATCAATAGTGCTCCATATTGGAAACAGCACACAAATCTACATGGCACACATAAATAAGGCATTTTACCATGTTCACAACCCCCGACTCCCCTCCCACACCACACACTCAGCCAGATCACTCATTCTTGTGCACACACACTAATGAATTAACACACTCCCCCCTCCCCAGGCCAACAGGAGTTATCCGTGGGGGTGAAGAGCATCCACAGAAAACACACAGTCAATCAGGAGAGAAGCAGTAGTGGGGCATAAATTACCAGTTCATTCACAAAAAATCCATTCATATTCAAGTCCAATAAGGGCAGAATCATATTTGTCATCTGCAGTACCTTTATGAAGAGCCAATTTGTAACCCTGGACCCCAAAACCAGTCATAAGGGTTTAAATACAAGTTTATGTCACAATAACACAAGTAAAAATGTCTGTGTGTCAAGTATTCACTGAGTTTTCGTTCATTGTAGTGAAGTGTTTCAGAAAGATATTCGCAGAGACGCATGAAAGCGCACCCTGTTTGTTTTCTTAATTTATTTAACAAAAGCACAACACTTTGTTGATATTGCGAGTGTAAACAATTAAAGTAGACCTTTTACAGTTTCAAATGATGTATTAATCTCAGGGGCAGACTGGGACAAAAGGTGGAAAATCTCTCGAACTTCCATTTTCCTTCTTAGTCTCATAGTATAGACCTACATTTATTTTAGAAAATTTTAAGTTTTACATTAGGACCATATATTATTGTTTTATCTTGCCTAAATGTCAAAGTTAGTACAATAATAGCTACATCTTGAATATATCTTTATGGAAAAATCTTAATACTGAATATGTTTTTGCATTAACATGAGTCATGTTTTGTTCTAAGGAAAATGAAACATGGTATTATTAGGCCTATGGTAAAAGTATAGTAACCATGTTTTTTTTGGGTTTTTTTGGTGGATTGATTACCATTTGTATAACCAGAAATTTACTACAAATACCATGGTAAAACTATAGTGTAGCAAAACCATTGTTTTTGTGGTTACCATGGTTTAACTATAGTAACCATGGTTTTTGGTTTTATTTTTAGTAAAACCACTGTTCATTTTCATAAGGGTTGTGTTGTTGTCTGCCTTAGATCCCACTAAACCTGTTTTAAAATGATGTGAATATTTGTCTGCTAAATTCCTACTCTTTACAATAGTAATTATGTCCTTTTGGTAATTTTGCAGTAATTAACTGCTACTGCTAACATTTGCTAGCAGTTTAATGCTTAACTAACTAAACAAAGACAAAACTACAATAGTCTATTTCCATATGTAACTGACCTGCATTTGAAGTCCTGAACAGGACAGTTTAGCCTCTCTGCTGCACCTGGGTTCTTCCACTCGAGTCATGCATCCTTTTGGCGGATGCGCGGATCGTGCGCGAGGTGAATCACGTTGCCAGTCAAGACTAACCGATTCATGATTTATTAGAGTTTTATTATTGAACGGCGGATTTGCAAATAATCACTTTAGTATATTCGGCAGGCAACAAAAACAACAACAACAATATTTATTAAAAAAAAAAAAAAAGTGTAGGGCAGCGGGCCAAATTGGCTGCCAGGCCACCTGGAATTCTCTCGGTGCTCCCGATGGCCAGTCCGCCCCTGACTCTCATCTGTACGATCAAAAATGACGAAACATTTTAAGTTATTTTTGCTGTTATCAGGAAAAAAGTCTGAAAAAGTTGAAGTGATTGTTCAAGTTGTTGTGTGTGTGTTCACTATCCACTATTGGCTACAGGTCACACCACTTTTAAATTTGAACAAGCCCCGCCCATGACTGGTAACAATCTCTGCCTAATTAGCTTAATTCCTCCCCTGAGTGAGCCACTATTCAGTCAAGAACAGTGAGTAATTTTCTGTTTTTCTTGAATTATTTACATATCAACAGCATAGACAGCAGTAGGTATTGCTGCTGTCACTTTAATACACAGATCTAATATACACGTGCGATTTCTTTCCCAGCTGTTTACATTCACAGACAGTGTTTGTGTGTATATGACAGTTTAAGCGCAATAAGATGCAAAAGAGAATTTAGTATTGACATGCGTTGCATCACAGCCGGCTTTCTGTGCGTTTCACGATTTTGGAGAACTGCAATGTCACGTGAGCGTGATAAATAAAGATCTGTTGGGTATTTTGAGCTGAAACTTCACACACACACACACACACACACACACACACACACACATTCTCAGTGTTGGGGAAAGTTACTTTTAAAAGTAATGCATTACAATATTGCATTACTCCCTAAAAAAGTAACAAATTACATTACTTAGTTACTTTTGCATTATTTTTTAAATCTGGGTAGGAATTGCTTGTTTGTTTTTAATATAAAAAGTTATATTTTTAGCAAATGTAAAAGCCCTTTCACACCAAAAAGTGAAATGAATAAGCCTCAGCCTGAAGGAAAAGTAAATACAAATCTGTACAGAAGAACACAGTAGAAGAAAGTTCAACACTCTTCAGCAATAAAAAAAATAAAATAAAATGAAGCACAAATGTTCATTTACCTAAAGTAATTTTTGCTTATTTGTCTGTTTGAATTGGATCATCGAAGGTCAGCAGCAAAAACATTGGTTAATAAAATGGGATTAAATACATAAAGGATTTCCGTTATTTAACCTATTCAATTATTGCAGTTTTGCATCATATTCTGAGTTTGTATTTCACTGTCTTTCTTCATTTTGAGGAATATGTGAATCTGTTTATGTTTTGTTGATTTTTTGTTTATTTGTTTGCGAGTGAGATGGGTAAATGCATTTTTATATTTAGCCTAGAACAGTAATATCATGTTTACAGGGCACCTCTGCACTTACTCCCAATTTCTCTCAACAAGGGGACAGAAGACTTGTCAGTCAATAAATGGGAAAACAAAGTAGCCTAATTGGCGTTACTTATTTGAAAAAGTAACTCAGATATTTTCTTGTAATTTACAAAGTAATGCGTTACTTTACAAGTCACTTGAAAAAAGTAATCTGATTACGTAACTTGTGTTACTTGTAATGCATTACCCCCAACACTGCACCTTCTAGGGACACCTGAGACTTATGTTACATCTTGTAAAAAGGGGCATAATAGGTCCCCTCTAAATGATGGTATTATTATTGTGTTTTTAATGCTGTTATTTGAATGTTATTAAACTTCTCATTTAGAGCACAGCACTGAAGCTTGCTTTTCTATTCAACTGTGTACCATAATAGCTTCCTCATTTGTTGTGATATGAAAATGTGATACGGTCATAGACACAGATAGCATCAGCTAAATGAGCAGCTGTGCGGATCCCTGCGATCAGAGCTAACAGCCACTGGCCTCGAGAAGGAGTCAAATCACTGAATGAATCTGAATAAATCTTTTAAGTGCATAGAATTCAATTAAGTGATGATGAATCAGAGGGACAGATCACCACTTGATTTCAGGCAAGATATAGAAGTCAATGGCAGTTTATTTGAACAGATGTATCAGAAATATGATCTGCTACAGTCTATTTTTCATTTGTGTTTATGTCCAAATACAACATTCATTGAGTAATCTGAGACATGGATGATTCTGAATTATCAGCTTTTGTTTCATTAGCTGTTAATGTCTTCTATGGCTGGACTGCTGTCACTTATACGGACCGAAACTGATGAAGTATGTACTCTGTTCTTCTTTTTGTAGAAGTTCTTCATTTCACAGAAGCAGAGCAATGGACAACTCTATGGAATGAATCAAAACAGATACATGGTGACAGACAGATCTGTGTATATAGGTGAGAACATCCTCTGTGTTGATTAAGTTGTTGATGTGATATTGTGAGGAAAAAAACATGTTTGAACAATTTCTTCTCCTAAAACCATGTTTCTGGGCTCTCAGGGAATTTAAACTGGGTGGGCAACGAGTTTGTCTACAGCGCCGGTGTTGGTGTGGTGATCAGTCAGCAGGTGGACCAGAACAACTCGACTGTAGTTGAACGGATGAAAGCTGTCTTTGAGCGAGACTGGCATTCCCACTACAGTAAAACACTCCAGCCAGACAGGATCCCAGCATGCAGCAAGCACACGGTCAAAGAGCAGCCTGCGGCAAGCGGTTCTCTCTGAAAACTTGTTTGAAAATCGCATGCAAATCTTAAACTTATCAATCAATTTGTTGGCTGTTTCCTTTCAGTTGTACCAAACACTTTGAGTTCACACAGCAAGCAAGACTTTATATCGAAACCATGTTTTGAAGGTAATAACTACTTTGCTATATCGTTTGGCCCTGATTTCACCTGGAATTAAGATGCATTTTCATGATGCAATCACAAGTGGTGCTATCAGACTCAGAGCTGTCGTCTTTATTCGTTTCATTCGCCTCCTTTAGCCTATTGCTTGGAAGCAAGGTAACATGGTTTGTCTGCTTTGACTGTATGTGTGCACATTACTCTGCACTCCCATGATTATAAGTGCTCACAGGAGATGCATTTGAGACACAAACATCTCGGATGGTACACACAAATGCATCTTAATGCCACATGGAAATGTTATATGAATTGTTTTAAGATGTTTGTCTCTGCTCAAGTGTTGCGCTGAGACTTTCTGTTCTAAAAAGAAAAAACTTTTTACCTTTATTAAGGGAAAAAATGTTTTCAATTTCACTTTCATTTTTGTATTCATAAAATTTAGAATGTGCTTCCCGATATTTTTAAGCATAAAATGGTGAGGCATGTTTAATATGCATTATCAAGCACTGTATTTGAAAGTTAATTTCATAAATCATTTTTACAGGCATGTTTTTACAAAATCTTTCTACAAATGTTCATATATCTTGATTTGTTTTGCTGATTCAGTATATATCTGCAAGGTGATTTATGATATGCAAATAGTGTATGCTGTTCTGTGTCAGCCGCACCACATACGCTGTGTGCGTCCAGTGGATATTCTTCAAAATGGCGCTACGCTGACGTGGAGGAGACAAATTGTTGAATAAAGTTATTATTTTTGTTTTCTTTGCGTGCAAAAAGTATTCTCATCGCTTCATAAAGTTCAGATTGAACCACTGATGGCAGATGGAGTATTCTGACGATGTCTTTCATACTTTTCTGGGCCTTGACAGTGTAATTTACATGGCAGTCAACGGGACAGTCACAAACCTCCCGGTTTTCATCCAAAATATCTTGAATTGTGTTTGAAGATGAACGAAGCTTTAAGGGTTTGGAACGACATGGGGGTAAGTGATTAATGACAACATTTTCATTTTGGGGTGGAGTAACCCTTTAAAGGGTTTGGGGGCAGTCGTGGCCTAATGGATGGAGAGTTGGACTTGTAACCCAAAGGTCGTGGGTTCGAGTCTCAGGTCCAGTAGGGATTGTAGGTGGGGGAGTGAATAACCAGCGCTCTCTCCACCCTCAATACAGGTGAGACCCTTGAGCAAGGCACCGAACCCCCGACTGCTCCCTGGGCGCCTCGGGTGTGTGTTCACGGTGTGTGTGTGTGTTTGTTCACTACTCACTGCTGTGTGTGTGCACTTGGATGGGATAAATGCAGAGCACAAATTCCGAGCATGGGTCTCCATACTTGGCCACACGTCACGTCCTTTCCTTTCCTTATATATCACAAACCTCTTTAGCATGAATACAAGCATGCAATGCCTAAACTCTAGAAACATAACCATGAAAATACTATTCAGTATATATCCACTTAACACCAGCCTCGATAACTGAAGCTGTATTAATACTCTTTTTTTTTTAATCATAGTTGTTAATCCTCTATGAAATATGCTAATGAACGGACTTTCATGAACTAGATTTTAATCGAACACCAGTGTTCACCAACAGCATTAAACATAGTAAAAAGAGTCTACGGTACTGTCACGTGTCTGCTTCTGTTTAGTTCTGCCCTTATTTAGTACTTCCTGTTCTCGTTTAGTTAATCTTTGCTCATTTACCTGTTTTGTATTCATCATCTCGTTTGCTCCTTTGTTTGCCTGCCTTTATAAGTCTTCAGTTTCCTTTTCTTCTTTGTCCTGGATTAATGTTATTTTCAATGGTCAATGTGTGTTGATGCTTATTAAAGACTCCTTTCGTTTACTCCTTCGTCGTGCGCTGATTTCTGCAACCACATACCGTGACAGGCACTTCTTGTTAATGATTTCTGGATTTCACTACTCTTACTTCCTTCTGAAATGTAGACAATGAATCATTAGAATTTCAAAGGAAATCTGGAGCTTTTCCTTTTTGTCCTCCTCTACAGATCTGCCTCAGAGCACAAGTTATCATCAGTCCAGGGCTCGGATAGTTTTAACGTCTTTACAGGAGGCATTCACACAAGTGGAGATGAGCCTAAACAGAAGTTTAATACGTCACACTGACTGACATCCGCTGATTGAATCGCATCACAAAAAGCTAAACAGCTGTGATTTGTTCTTTTCTGAAGTATTTGACTCTGCTATCATGTAATTGTGCATAAATATTTACACACACAATGTGAGATATACAGTATCTGTCACCACTCAAATTAATGCACAACTCACATTAACTGTAGACTCCAATACAATCATGGCCGGACTTACGATTGGGCTTGAGTGGGCTCCGCCGGGGGCCTGCCTTTGCCTGTTTACGTGTGTTTGACTTGTTCAGTTATATGCAAAATCGCAGGGTGCCGGGGCTTTCTCAGTGGCTGCTCCTCGATTAGGGAACCCTCTTCCAACGCATATTAAATCTTCCCCGTCTGTGGATGCTTTTAAGTCTAGTTTGAAATCGTACCTTTTTAGTAGAGCTTTTAGAATTGATTAGAGGGATCAGGTTTTATATTTGAATGTTTATGTGTGACTGTGTGTAATGATGCTGGAAACTTTGGTCAACGGCAGTTGTTTTAAATGTGCTATAGAAATAAAATTTGTATTGTATGCCAGTCAGAAATTATTAGCCGCATTTCCACTGCGCACACTGAGGCTAATAGCTTCCAACTACGACCTTCGAGGCCATAATTAAACAGCATAAACTGGTATTTAGTATTATTTCACATAGAAGGACATGTATTGATCGTGTCTGCGCTGATTAGTTTATCTCATGGCTACTTTGAACAACTCCATTAAACTTTTAATGAGTGCATACATAAGATAATGATAAATGTGTGAAATGTTTACGCCTCATTCCATTACATTTCATTATATTAATATTCCACTAAATTATGTGATCTGAAGTGTTTTGAGTGCTGTCTCCCGTCTCACTGCCATCACACATGGGGCAGAAATATCATCAAAATTATATATTTTTTTAAATAAATAAAAATGTATTTAATGAGTTTCTGTTTTTATAACATCACACAAACAAGAGTACGTTTTTTTTCTTTTTCTAAATATCTGCACCATCACAAATGTACAATAAACTACAACTTAGTGAACTTTCAGACAAAAAATGCAACACATCTTGCTTATTGTATTATTTAATGAGTATTTAATACTAGCTACAGCTAAACTTTGACTAAAGGCTAGATATGTTGCAAAGTATATTTAAATTGTGTATTTTGTGTTGCTCCATAGTGATGTTCTAGTTGAGGACATTTGTAGTGTATAGGGCCCAAACATAATCTCAAGCCCAGGGGCCCCCGGCCCCCTATACAATTATAAATTATTTAATCACTAATAAATCTTTCAATGAGTAAAACTGACTGTGTCTATAGTATTATAGACTACACAACATTATTATATTATTTTCAAATTAATTTTTTAATTATTATTATTTTTAATTATTGTCCCCTGGACCAGTAGGGTACTCTTATAATAAAGTAGTGGTGGCCAGGACATATTTTAAAAAGATGCGATCTAATCCTGTTGCCATGACAGCTTTGAAGAACCAACCAATCCAAGATCGAGCACAATCGTCAACAATCAAATCCAGTTAACCGAGTAGCGGACCCCAGCACCGCAGTCTCGCCTCGCTCCGGCGCTGGAGGTGGCGGTGCTCAGCCGAACAATCTGGCTCGCGTCCCGGCGAAGAAGAAGGAGGAGTGACGCCCGCAGTGACGCATCGGTTGCTACGGCTGCAGATTATGTTGCACACATCCGGGGTGTCCGCGGCTCGCGCGCTCGCGTGTGTTAACGCACTTCTGTCCACAGGCGCGGAGTAAGGCGTGCGGCGATGAGAGCGTCTCTCCAGTGATCATGGCCGATGACAGCGAGTGGGTGCCGGAGAGCATCGCGGGCTACCTGAGCAGCCCAGACTGGCTCATCCCACTGGCGGACTTCATGGAGAACAAATGCTCAGGTATTAAACGCAGCAGTGACGCGCAGAACGTGCGCATTTGAGCTTCTTCACTAATAAACCTCAGGCTTCGCTTGGTGAGAGATGAGCTGTGCGTTACGCGTGCATATTGTATGGCAAGCCGTATTATCTTAAAGGCAGGCACGCGCCAGAATTTTTTCTCTACGCGGGCTATAATCGATATTCATGACGTCAAAAATACTTCTTGACAAAATGTCGTTTTAAAAAAAATGAAAGCAGCTATGGTACACACCTCATTTAACAGAAGTATAGTTTTAAATTTTATTTGGCCAAAGAATAGGCATATTCAACAAAACCGCTTAATACAAGACAACGACAAAAACCTTTTGCATACAAAGGTGAAAGACTTCAGAACTGGACAGCACGCGCTCAGCATTAAAGGGTTAGTTCGCCCATTTAAGACATGAAGTTGTATGCAATCCTTACCAGCACTATAGTGCATACACACTGACCCACCCTTTAGTCACCTCCCTGCTCAGAGTTCTGGCCGCTGGAAGTTTTTCAAGATAGTACTCCCGGGTAGTTTCCGGGGCCTCAAAACTGTGCGTTTTTACGTGAAAAAATTATTTGCGTTTCAAAGCTTGATTAATTTACATCACAAAAAACACGCCTGACAAAATTCATACCTCAGTTTTAATCGGCACTATTTTCTTTCCATTTCTATCAATCCGCGCTGCTGTCAACGTCAACAGTGCGCACGTTCAGATCAGCTGTTGATAGCGCGACTCGCTGACAACATGTCTGACTACGAAACTTCTGATGACGAAACCAATTTTAGCACAATGTCAGAAGGAACAGATGATGATGAAAGTAATTTTCAGCTTGTTTACCGTACAGTTTAGACATTGGATCATAAAGTTAGTAAATAGAGCTTACCCGTGCTACTGGTACAGCAAAACTCTTTAAAATCATTTTTTTTCTTTTTCCTCCTTGGTTGGGGATGTAATCGTCTTCGCTGAAGTGAGCACTGCACACGGAAATCCTTGATTCTCGATATTTTAGCTCCCGCAGAGTAGCCGATGGCAACCAGCCAAAGCTGTCTCGTAGCTATATCCGAAACTGGAAAACGATGGAATCTGAACGGTGATCCCGGCACATTCTTGTGGTCACAGCCTGGGAATTTACAAGTTCGCACCATTGTTCATTTTCTACTTTTTATGTCGTTGTCATTCGATTGTGTAAACACTATGGAACAGCTGATCTGAGCGTGCGCACTGTTGGCGTTGACAGCAGCGCGGATTGATAGAAATGGAAAGAAAATAGTGCCGATTAAAACTGAGGTATGAATTTTGTCAGGCGTGTTTTTGTGATGTAAATTAATCAAGCTTTGAAACGCAAATAATTTTTTCACGAAAACGCACAGTTTTGAGGCCCGAAACTAACCGAGTACTATCTTGAAAACTTCCAGCGGCCAGAACTCTGAGCAGGAGGTGACTAAAGGGTGGGTCAGTGTGTATGCACTATAGTGCTGGTAAGGATTGCATACAACTTCATGTCTTAAATGGGCGAACTAACCCTTTAACAAAACAATTCAGATGTATGCATATAGGGCTGCACGATATATTGCATGCGATTGTCACGCTTCAGTAAAGCCGGTTCCGTGATTAGTGGTAAATCTCCATCAGTTGTTTTCAAATGGAGCTGCATTTAATACACAGTGCCGTAGTTCACCGACAAGCTACGCAATTCGCGCTCGGAATCGCAGATGAATCGCCTCTGTGTATTAAATGCTGCTTCATTTGAAAACAGCTGATGGAGATTTACCACTAATCACGGAACCGGCTTTACTGAAGCGCGTGACAATCGCATGCAATATATCGTGCAGCCCTACTTAGAACTGAGCATACTTTACACTTAAATTAAACTTTAAATAAACACCACATTGCAATCTTAGTGATTATGTAATTGATTAAATGTAGCCTAATGCAGGAAACTGCGCTCACGTGACGCCGAGGTTACTGTGTGACAGATATGTGCAAACAACAGGACAGCACCCATGCACTCAGCATTATTTATTTAACATGTATACATTTAACATCTTTTGTTGTTTGATTAACATTAATTACGCAGACAGGTGTCTAATTAGGCTGCTATCCCTTTTTAAAATCCCCCAAATAGCCCCCCCTAGCCCCGGTGTAGCGCTGTCACTGCTTAAAGGGGTGGTTGATTGCGATTTCACTTTTTTAACGTTAGTTAGTGTATAATGTTGCTGTTTGAGCATAACCCATATCTTCAAATTTGCGGCGCTGAAAGTTCAATACAAACGGAGATATCGTCTTTTAAAATTCTGGAAGTTTAATGCCTACAAAACGGCTCGTAGGGACTACAACGAGTTACTGAAATTTACATAAACCCCGCCCCCAGACACATGTAACAAAGGGGGCGGGGCCATGTTGCGCCGCTTAAGAGAAGAGGAAGAGTTGTTATGCCGTCAAAACTAGGGGTGCACGAAAAAATATATTCATATATGAATCACAATTCTGTCTTCTAACGATTCTAATGGATTCACAAGCTTCAAAATCAATGTTCTAAAGCAGCGGTTCTTAATACTGTGACCAAAATTGTCATGGTTATCCATATTTTTGTTAAAAATGTGCTTGAAATGTTCAAAAAATACTGACATTTGTTTGCATAATCACTAAAACAAAAACATTGCCAATGATGTCTGGATTTTAAATGACAACATGACTGACAACAGTTTGTCTAATAGCATGTTCAAATATCTAATGTAAATGTTCAAATAAAGCTTTGAAAAATTTCATAAAAAGGTAAACCTCACATTTCAGCCTTTAAATAAAGAAAAGGGTTAAAATGTCAAAATAATGAATTATTATATGTATTTTATCTGCTCTGTAAATAATTCTAGATAACTTATCTGAACCGTTTAAATGTGTAGAATCCACATAAGCTTGTTTTTCATCAAAATTCACAGCAGGGCATGCAAATTCGGTCCAGTTTTAGTCCGGACAGAAACTGCACACAGGCTGAATGTGAATGTAAGTCTCTGTAAATCCAGTCTCTGACAGCAGGTGGCGCTGGTGGAGCAGCAGAACTACAGCTGTTTCCTCCGTGAACAAAGCAGTATTGTGATTAAAACACTACTTTATTAGGTATTAAATGGAGCGAAGATGAAAACAACATGCCATCAAATCTTTTCTGAAGACAGTCAGAACCTTCAGAGGTAGATTCATATAATTAAATCATTCATATATTCATTTGTATAATTCCCTCAGCACTCTTTTAAAACCTCGCAGCTCTTCCGCCATGTTTTCACACAAAAAGAAAGTACTCCGCTGCTGTGACTGTTACTTAACACTGTGCTTTATGCTGGACAGAACTTATTTATCCTCAGTTGTTCAAATCACGGTAATCGAATATGGTTATAATGATAATTAAAATATGAAATGGTAATACTAAACTTGGAGAATTTTATCATGATTTATGGTCAAACCAGTAATCGTTACATCCCTAGTAAGAACTCAATTGTAGAGCTCTCTAATTGGAATTGTTACTAGTAAAAATGCAATTACGACGAGTGACACTGGGAATATTTAAAGCTAAAATGGCTTGCCATAATATTGTTCATATGTTGGTGTGTTTGGTCGTGTGGTTTCAGTGTTTGATGATGATGATGAGAATAAGCTGACGTACACGGAGATCCATCAGCAGTACAAGCAGCTGGTGAGAGCCGCTCTGAAGCACTCTGAATGGCATCTGGTGAATGAATGCGCTGCTCTGACTCTGTTGTGATTGATTGGCATGTGCTGTGGAGGTGGAGCGGCTGCTGGAGAACTACATGCAGGAGGTGGGCATCAGCGAGCAGCAGTTTCTGCACGCCTGCTCCTCTTTCAGCAAGACGAAGACTCTACAGGTAAGAGGCCGAGGGTAGCGCACCTTCCTCTGGTGACTGATTACTGAGCGCTATGGCAGGGTTTAGACGCTGTGTTGCTGACCGGATGGAGCTTGAGATGGGCTTTTCTCTCACATTGTTTTTTGCTCTGTGTTCAGAGGAGAAGAGTTTTCCTGCACAACCGGAGCCTGTAGTTTCAAGACTGCATTTCTAGGACCATATAGTTTTTTTTTTTGTTTTTTTTTTATTTTATTTATTTTTTGTATCCCAGATAGCACACGTATGTCTGCAAGATCATCTGCTGTGTACAAACATCTGACAGACGTCTGTAAGATGTCAGTTTTACACACATTCTAAATCATAAACATCTTAAAGACATCTAATAAACGTCTATTTTACATCTGATAGGAAACGTCCTATAGACGTATTGAAGATGAGCAAACACTCTAAAAATACGTCTTCCAGATGTAAATGCAGACGTCAAATAGATGTCTCCATGATGTGTGTGTGCTGTGTATGTGTGTATTAGCGGCTCATACTATTTTATAGCACTTGCTATTCAATTCTGTATATTATTATGTTTTAAGGAAATATGAAGTTGTTTAATTGTAGCCTATATACTTAATAATTATCACACCGACCAGACCTTGAAGTCGTTCCGATCACAACAAACTCAGAAACCTGTGTCTTGTTGCTTGGAGATGCATGACAAATGAAAACGTGTTCTAAGATCGGCTGAAAATATCACACGTGTGATCTCCTCCGACTGGGTGGAATCAAAGTCTGAAGCTAAAAAATCAGTGTGACCATCATACACTATGAGATTTTCTATGGAATCTGTCAAGTCAAATCTACAGACTGGCTTTGACTTTCGACTTCTCCAGAAAGTAAATCGGCAGAAAATCACGTAGTGTGTTCCAGGCTTTAGCCGCAGCGCAGCGCTTCACGTCTGATGTGTGACACGCATAACACAGTGCAGTAAATGGTAAAACAATTGCGCTACATATTAGTGCATTAATAAATAGCAGTTCACAACATCCAGCAGCACAATGAACTGTTTTGTGCAGCTAAATGGAGAT
Source organism: Onychostoma macrolepis (assembly GCF_012432095.1). Classification (NCBI taxonomy): domain Eukaryota; kingdom Metazoa; phylum Chordata; class Actinopteri; order Cypriniformes; family Cyprinidae; genus Onychostoma; species Onychostoma macrolepis. The sequence goes on along the minus strand of NC_081167.1, from coordinate 278,219 downwards.
TGCTGACACCCCCTCAAACACTCAAGTTCAGCTCTTACATTAAAAATAAGATGGAAAGATAAAAAATGAATAGTTTGCATGGATCTAGCCTTTGCATCAGTTTGTTTGGTGTTTGAATCAGGTCTCCTCTGTTGGAATAGAATTGGCTGGATGGCGCTGTCCTAGAAATGCGGTCCTGAAACTGCAGTCTCTGGTTGTGCAGGATACTATTGGTTCAGGGCTGAACCGGTCTCCGCTTCTGGTGTCTGGCCTGAGAAGAAGCTTGAGTGCTGAGACGCATGCAGGTTAAGGCAGTCGACGGAGATTAGTTAACTGGGTTAGTGAGACAGTAACTCCTGTGAGATTGACCTGGGCTGGAAACACCGGCCCTGATCGGCTGACGACGCAGCACTGAGGTCCTGTCACACCAAATGCAGATATTCACCGTAAACAAGAGTTACTGTGTTTATTTGAGCTCTGTGGATCACACGTCCAGGGACGGTAAAGCTGCTAGTTTTTTACTGAAGTAATTACCGAGTTATTTGCTTGAAGTATTCAGCAAGCATCCACACTTTTGCTTTCAGACACAATCGACCCACATCAATATTTTCAGTCTCTTCTTTGCTCACATTACACTTTGCACAGCGGTATTTCACTGCTTTCCTCTTCACTGTTACATCTTCCATCCTTTTCACCAAATGTTAAACTGAGAATGAAACTAATTTCTATTTAATGATTTCTATAAAATCTATTTAATGATGTTTCCATTGGTCTTTCCTCTGTTTTTTGTAAGCCTTAAACATAGTTCATATTAATTCTTGAGTTGTGCCGAAACTGTGCTAGAAGCGGACGTCTCTTTCTGTTATTGATCCTGTTGATTTTCAGTGGGAAGATCAGCCTCATCGTCATCTGATCACTGGATCAGAGTTTAGTTGACTAATAATAATGCACCCAATACTGACAATGAAATCCTAACGCTTTTCCCTTTGTGCAGCATCCTCCGTCCATGTGTATGTGTCTTTGGTTCTGCATGTGGACAGAAACAGCGTTTGTGTGCTCTCGGGTCGTGTGAGGTTCCTGCTCTGTCAGTGACGCGATGGCTGACGGTGTTTTCTTGTTCGATCAGGCTGTTTTCCAGCCAGTTCTGGCTACAGATGATTTTCAGATGTTTCGCTCTCTGATGGTCCAGAAGAACACGGAGCTTCAGCTGCAGGCTCTGCATGTCATCAAAGAGAGAAACGGTATTCAACACGTCCAGATTCACACGTGTGATTAGTTCAACTTCATTACATTTATTACATTTGACATGGCATCCTGGTCTCGCTCACATAAAACCAGCTCCCATTTTTCAGTAGATGGATTAAATATGGAAGCCTGTTCTGCCATGGGATAAAATAAATAAATAAATAGTCGCTTTTTTCTTTAAATTCTGATATTTTTATTGCAATTCTGACTTGAATTCTGAGAAAAGTCAGAATTGTGAGATAAAATTTATGTCTCAAAATGTTGAGAAGAAATTGCAAGAAAAAAGTCGGAGTAAAATGTCTTCTTTTTTTTTTATCCCATGGCTTCCATAAGAGTCTGTCAGTGGCTAATTTGTTTATAAATTCAGGCCCCGGCTGGATATTTAACAAAAGTCATTTGCACTCTTTTTCAGAGGTTTAATTATAATTAAAACAAGTGAAACACTAAGGTGTTAAAGTTTACTTTTATATTATTATTATTATTATTATTATTATTTATTTGATTATTCAAATGTTTTATTTACGCTGATGTGCATCTTCACATTGATTTGATTGTGAGTGAAGCAGAAGTTGTGGCAAGTCTTACACTATCAGGTCATACATGTGACCCTGGACCACAAAACCAGTCATAATAAAAAAAATTTAAATTGAGATTTGTACATGCATATACATATACCTGGAAGCTGAATAAATAATCATTCCATTGATGTACGGTTTGTTGGACAATATTTGTCTGAGATACAACTATTTGAAAATCTGGAATCTGAGGGTGCAAAAAAATCAAAATATTGCGAAAATCGCCTTTAAAGTTGTTCAAATGAAGTTCTTAGCAATGCATATTAGCACTAGGGATGCACGATATATCGGCTACCATATCAGTATATCATGGCCGATATATTAAAGCCGATGAATAATGCATTATTTCCTGCAGAGGCACTTCAGATGTGCACTGTTCGCCATGATGGTTTTTAATTGCTTGAAATATTATTAGAATCACTTCGAAAAGGAAAATACAGTGAAGAGCAATATGTGCAGGGCAAGTCTGTCATATTATAATGAGAACATTACTGTAAAATAATGAATGGAATCTTTGTGCGCCTGTGTTTTAGCGCGTTGTTACGGGAAGAGCGCATCCACAATGGAGCTATGACTTGCACAGTTAAGTTCGCTTGTGCATTTGCAGCCTTTTGTGCAATTGTGGGTTGTAATATTGTGTTTATTTTATGCATATATATATATATATATTTATCTCATAGGCCTATATAATTCGTTTGGTTAAGCTAATAGAGCGTTAATAGATCGCTTCTGTGATCATCTTTAGCTCAGCGCATGCAGCTCAAACAGCAACGCACAACATTAATAACTATATGATTGGGACTGTCATATATATAATATTATAATGAGAACACTATTATTATAAAACATTGTGAATTGGTTTAATTTGTCGTGTTTCAGCGCGTTGTGGTGGGAGCGCATCCACAACAGCTGTTTAGCACATAACTGAGTTCACTTGTGCATTTGCGTCTTTTTGTACATGTATAGAAGTTGTAATATTATGTTTATGTTGTATAAATAGCTGATTAATCTCATATGTTTCGTTTCCTTGAGTTAAATAAGCTGCCAGCAAGCTTCAGTTTACCAGTGTTCAGCTCTTAAGTTTCAGCGCACGCAGCTCGAACAGTAATGCACAACATTAATAACAATGATTGGGACTGTCATATATATATATAATATCATAATGAGAACACTATTATAATAAAACGTTGTGAATTCTTTGGTTTAATTTGTCATGTTTCAGCGCGTTGTGGCAGGAAGAGCGCATCACATCTTATTAGCGCGTAACTTAGTTCAAGATCTTGCGCATTTGTGTCTTTTTGTGCATATATAAGTTATAATATTATGTTTATGTTGTATAAATAATAAACGCTTCAGTTTACCGGTGTTCATTCAGCTCTTCAGCAGCGCTAAAACATGCTGCTATTTGAAACAGTGGTATTAATTTAACATACTACTTTTTCAAAATCATTGAGATATGAATAACCACCACTTTTATTTTTCTTATTATTTTCATCAATAATCTGGTTTAATTAAAATAATTTAATTGTCAGTGCAGAGGCTATTCCGTTTAATTTATCAATGGCACATGATTTTTTTATTTATTTTTTTTTACATGTAATGTTGTCCAGTGACTTGTTTGCATTATTTAAGCATTGTTTTATTTATTTGTAAGGCTGCTTTATGTTTGATTTATGTTGAAGTGTTTAATGGCTTTTAATGGTGGGACTTTTTTTGTAATCAGGCTCTCAAAAATTATATAAAAAAATTGGATTTAGATTTATCGGCCAATATATCGGTTGTTGGCTTTCATGTATAAAGAATTATCGGTTAGCGGTATGAGCCCAAAATTTTCATATCGGTGCATCCCTGCATATTACTAATCAAAAATGAAGTTTTTATATATTTACAGTAGGAAATTTACTAAATATCTTCATGGAACATGATCTTTACTTAATATCCTAATGATTTTTGGCATAAAAGAAAAATGGATAATTTTGACCCATACAATGTATTGTTGGCTATTAATACAAACATACCTGTGCTGCTTATGACTGCTTCTGTGCTGCAGGGTCACGTGTGTGTGTGTGTGTGCTGTGTGTTACAGGAGGGCTGCCCGAGTGTCTGACAGACGGCGTGGACGTCGTGAGTGAACTCGAGCAGCAGGAAATGAAGATTCTTCAGGAGGTTCTCAGGTAATTTCACCTCATTACCTGCGCTGACATCAGATGTGCAGCTTATATAACGAGCAGGTTTTCCCGAGCGCTGGGTCTCTGACAGACATCAGTCGCAGCATGTGTCGTCCTGCAGTGGATGTTAAACGCATCCATTCATAACACATGGAGTTTGTTTTGTGAATCAGTCATAAACTTTGATCTGGCGCACAGATGTGTTCCAGGACTGCTGTGTTACAAAACCTTTAAAATGCTCTTCTTTTTGAAAATAGCTGAGACCCAGTTAGTGACGTCCTTACTGCGAGGTTACTTCAACTTGTAAAGGGATTGATAAGCGTTCACAGTAAGCCACTGCGAGACCACTGGCAGGTAAGCAGCTTAACGTCCCACCGAAAAAGAACGGCGTGATATTCTTAGTGTGCTGGGTTACTGTCCCAGCGCCGCCGGCCCGGTTCACAGGCACATGACCGCAGATCAGTGCGGCTCTGTCCCGAACTTTCTGTTTCTAATAATTAAGATGCTAACGTTAATGAATGCCATTAAGAGATCAGGGTTAGCTACAGATCACATTGCTCAGGACAAAGGTTTGAATCCAAACCTGGATTTAGAAGCTCCTCTGGCTCTGCAACTGTGACCGCCAGAGACTGGATTTACAGCAGATCATAGAGGACTTATCATTCTAAACCTGTATGATTTTGAAGTCTATTCCGGTCACTGAAGCAATTTGCAACATAAAATCAACAGAAATGTATTAATCTCTATGTGGTTCTATTCCATGTCCTCTGAAGCCATGTTATAGCTGTGGAATGAATGGACGTGAATGTTTAGCTAGTTTTTGGATCGTGACTGCTTCGTTCAGTTTCTCAGCGATCACACTCCTGCAGTCCAGTGCTTTTGCCAAGCTATTTCAGACGTCACACACCTGGCTTGCCTTCGTCTCGTAGCGATTGGCTGCTGCCTAGCGTTTTCACTTCTGGTTTGCAGAAGCAGCAGCACGTGATCGAAGAGAGTTGGGCGTGTGATTTCACTGCAGTACTGTATATTTCACATATTTATATTTACATACTCACTTTCTCACCTGTGTAATTATATGTCAGTGTATTGTAAGATGTCCTTGTTACGTGTTACATGTACTTACTATTATAATAACACTTAATTATGCATAATTACATGCAAGTAACCCTAAGCCTAATCCTAACCATAACCATATAGTAAGTACATGTAGTTAATATTACTCAGTACTTAAATGTGTAATTGCACTGTAACAAGGTCAGAAGTAGAATAAAGTGTAACCGGGAAGTTCAGTGTTTTTTACTGTAGGTGCGTTCCGCTCGACTGTCCAGAGTGAGCGCGTTTGCTCAAGTTCAGCAGATGTTGCTGCGTAGGGAGCAGTGAGCGCTGTTTAGGGATCCTGTCGGTCAGAACACAACTTGTGGCTGATAAGCAGCACGTTAACTGTGTTCAGTGAGGTATTGCGGTATCAGCTGTGCTGTATTGTTTGTGTGTCTGCAGGAGGTCGAAGGAGGAGTATGATCTGGAGATGGCACACAGGGTGCAGGAGAAGGAGGAGCAGGCCTCCACCTCCAGCAGTCTGTCTGAGACTCCTCCGTGTGATTCTGTGAGTCTGACGCTCATGCAGTGCATATTTCACAGTAACAATATATTATCATATACTGTAGATAGTTTGCTGGAGGGATTATATGAGTTCTATTGTATTTGTAGACATGACCAGAGCCACTCAGATGCATGTGAGCACTGAATTCTGTTCACTTCTGCGTCTATTTGTGCCTGTAATGATGCATACGTGCCACATTATGTCAAAATGCATGTCTCTGCAGGGCTCGCAAAATTTCAAAATCCCTGGTAGCACTTCGGGCAGGTACACTTCAGATTTTGGTAGCCCGAAAATTAATTTAACTAGCGCAAATAAAAAAAGACCATAAATGTCAATCAAAAGCATTTTCAATACACAAATATCAAGGAAAGAGTTTTATTTTACTATTTACAGGGTATCTGCAGATTTTTAAAAATCAATTTAAGGCAATTTATGACTGAGCTGCACAAGTAAAATGAACACTGTATGAGTGGTGCTGGACGATATCTATGGTAACATATTAAGCCATAAAATGACATTATTTTACAATTCAGATACAGGTTTTCACAAAAACACAAATCTTATAAAATGGTATTTTAGCTTTTAAATCATTTTTATGAAAAGGGATAAGTCAAACATATGAATTATTATATAAATTTAAAACATAACTATTACTAAATTGTTTAGATTTTTAGAAGGCATATTAACTTCTTTCACATTTACAACTGTGTTTCCTGCGTAAAAACATGGGTCGATATGCCCCGAGGTTTCCCCGGTAACAGCTGGACACAAGCAGCACCGCGCTCATAAACGCTGCTTTATCAGGCATTATAGGCAAGATTAAATTAAAATGCCAACGATACGTTTCTGAGGACAGTCGGTTCCCTTCAGAGATGCATTCACATAAAGACATTCATGCCGTGTTTTGACTTTAAAACGTGCAGCGCTCATATTTATTCAATGACGTAACGTTAATTGCCTTTTGAAGTTTTATCCAGCCATATCGCGATTCTTGCCTTTCCACCCCCTAAGACCTCTTGAAATTACAATTAAGACTTTTCTTATACCATTTAACATATTTAAAACTTTTTAAGGCCTTAAAAACTCCCTGCCCTGTATGTAAGAGAGCCCGTCGGGCAGGCGGTGATATATTTTGGTAGCCCGACTGGAAAGCACAATAGCCCCGGGACGTCAGGCTAGCGATTTCGTGAGCCCTGCTCTGCGAGTATCCTTGTAAACACAGCTGCTTATGTCTTAGGTGAAGGTAAACAACTGAGAAAGAAAATGGATGTGTAACAGTATAGGCTATTGGTTCACAGAGGTTTAATGTTCCAGCTTTCTGTGTCATGAATGTTAATAAAACAACAAAACACAGAAAAAAAAAATCACTTTTGTAACTTTAACACAGATTTATTAGATTTAATTTATACACTGAAGACTATGCAGTGTTATTTTACATTTGATTATCAATTTCTATACCTGAAAAATATAAAGCACTGTTTATTTCACTTGTATCTTTGTTCTATTATATTTGTTTATTGTCAATGCTGATTTATTCGCCTAAAATCACCCCAATCATCGATTATTTTTTCCAAACAGAGCTATTCAAGACAACTGGTGAATTTATTTATTTTTTCATATCGCAATATATATTGCAGAAAAACAAAATATAGCAATGTGAGTTCTTTCCAATACCGTGCAGCCCTAATAAGTAGTAAGAAAACCTGATTTTATATAGCTCCTTTCAAGAACAGATGTCTCACAGTGCTTCTCAGTAAAATAAGAAGAAATAATAGTAACTTTGCTAAAGTTTTAGATCCCGATGAAAATCTGTTCAGGGTTGGAGTACAGTGACATCCAGGGCTCAAACTCCCCTGAACCGGCTGATCGAGGAGTTCAGGATCACTAGAAGGTTTCAGACCAAAAGCAGTAATCAAATATGAACAAAGAAAATTATTGTTCTGTTGTATTTATATAATATAATAAAGAGTCCTGTACATTTTGAGGTTGGTAGTATCAGTAGTATTCAGAAATTGAATAATCAAATGTAAAATAAAACACAGCATTGTCTTTACTGTATGAATTAATCTAATTCTAAATCTCTCTATTCTAATTCTATTCTTAAAAAAAAAAAGTCATTTTGACTTGCACTATATTCATTTACTAACTTCTTGTTTTCTTTAAAAATAAAAAATAACACTAGCCTCTCTATTCTTTTTGTATTCTATTTGTTTTTTAATTTATTATACAATTAACAAAAAGCAGAAAAGGGCCTCTAACACTAGCTTGCTCTATTCGTTTTCTATTCTATCTGTTTTCTTTTTATTTATTATACAATTTAAAATAAAAAAAACCCTTGCTAGTGTTCTGAGTTAATCTAACTGAGGCTTGTTATAGCACTTGTATATCGTTGCTCTTTTGTTGGTTTTGATTGCTTCTATTGTCCTCATTTGTAAGTCGCTTTGGATAAAAGCATCTGCTAAATGACTAAATGTAAATTGATTCTTTATGAAGATTCAAAAGTTATTCACACAAGTATGTAAATAAATAATTTGATATTTATTTATCGTGCTATGTGATCTTTAGACAGTGTGCGAGTAAAATCACCTGAGAGTTTGAATTAACGAGGCTTATAAATGCATGCAAATAATAAACAATCGTGATGATACAGATCATAACCATGAAATCACCCACCTCTAATCTATATGTAGAGCCGCTGCAGTGCTGTGAAGTGTTCTGACCTTACTAGCATGTTCTGGCCTTCACCCTTGCTCGGAAGCTTTAGTGATGACAGTAATGTTGCTGCTAGAGAAGAAGAGGATGACTGTCTGATCATCATCTGAACATTTGATCATAATGTGTGTTTGAATCCTTTACTGAAGTGCACTTGCTCATGTTGTGTCTAGATAGATGAGAGGATGGAGATCGATGTGTCTGGGACACATTCAGGACTGGTAATAAGTCCACTTCATGTGTTCTGCTCACCTCGGTTTTGCTGGTCCAGTCACAAAATGTTTTAGACCCTGTTAACGGCAGTGAATGGGGAGAACCTTCAGCTTTACTGAAGTTGCATCTGAATCTTTAAAGCTTTAAGAGAACTGCCATGAACTGTCACTATCTGATCAAACACAAACAGGACGTACGTTTCTCGTTTTGTGTTCTGGGAGAGAAGGAGGGTGAACAGCAGGGTGTGAGCTGACCCTTCAGCAGCAGGTGAAAGCAGGATCGTGTTCTGATGTCCTGCAGATCTGTGCTGCTCCTGATGCCTCGTGTCTTTCTGCTCTCCACAGACCAACGGCACGACAGACGCTAAAGAACTGAAGTTAAAGGAGTCTGAGTCTGCAGCCGTCAGGAGTTCAGCTGCAACCACACCGTCATGTGAGTGTGTGTGAGTGTGTGTGAGTGTGTGTGTTTTTGTGAAAAGTCAGGACATAGATGTGTATAATGACGAGGGTATGGCAGGTATTACAAGGTGAAGGTGATCTCAGGACATTGACCCATGTCCCCACTTTTCAAAACGCTTATAAATCAATCAGAATGAGGTTTTTTTGGGGAAAGTTGAAATGCACAGTCTCCTGTAAGGGGTAGGTTTAGGTGTAGGGTTGGTGTAGGGCAATAGCACATACAGTAAGTACAGTATAACAACCATTACGCCTATGGGATGAACCCACTTTTCACAAAAACGAACGTGTGTGAGTGAGTGTGTGTGTGTGTGTGTGTGAGTGTGTGTGTGTGTGTGTGTGTGATTGCATCTGACCTCTCACAAGCTCACATCTGCAGCACATCTGTTGATGACAGTGTGAACACTCACTTACATAGTCTTTTTTTTTATACATTTTGTGTTTTTAGTTTATTTTAAAATAAAATGACAATTTATTTAGATTTTGTCCATTCTGATTTTGTAGACATTCTAACTAAAAGTATCTTTGCGACTCCATGTCAGCCAGCAGTCGTTAGAGTATTAGTGACTGTCTGCTTAACATCTGCTAACACTTTATTTTGCTGCACATTCTATTGACTAGAAGTAACTTTGAAAAGTATGTCAACTTACTCTACTAACCCTGGCCTTACAGTCTACTAATACTCTGAGAGTTAGCTGACAAAGTTACTTATAGTTAGTTAGTTGTCTAAAGAGGACTATCAAAATGGTTTAAGCCTCATTTGTAAGTTGTAATGGATGAAAGCATCTGCTAAATGAATAATGTTCTTTATGGTAATTTACAGAAGAGCTGCTACTGCCATTAACATGGTCTTTTTCCTTCATTTGTTGATATGTTAAAAAATAATATACATGTTAAATAAACCACATAAAATAAAATAAAAAACACATAAATTACCTAATTCTAATGAATGCATTTTTCATATTATGACCATGCCATGGTTTCATCAGAGGTTCAGAGCTGTTTCAGACATGTGAATGATTTGCATCAGATTGAACAAGCATGAACAAGACCCCTTTCAGTTTGAACAGCATGACTCCTTTGAAAGCGTTATTCACACACTGTGTCAAATGCAGCTACTGATGTGACGAGAGTCTTGTGCTGTTGTGTGTGTTGTGTGCAGGTAAAAGTAAAGCTCTCCCTGCAGTGAGGGCACCTGTCAAGGGTTCAGTGTCTGCCAACCACACGCCGAGCCCAGAGAGTCCGAGAGATGAGGACACACAGAGAGACTCCAGAGCTCTCGCTGTAAGACACTCTCGTCACTAACACTGCCTGTGTGTCCACACGCTCACACCACGCTTTTCAATATCAGAGGCATGTTTCGGGAGATTCTTTCACCTGACTAAACTGCAACATTAACTTTTTTTTTTTTTTTTTTCAGCAAGTCTGTACTGACTGAATTTTCAAAACACAGATGGATAGTTTAACAATACCCTTTGGTGTGTGTGTGTGTGTGTGTGTGTGTGTGTGTGTAGGATGAGGCGGCGTTACAGCAGCGCTCTGAGTATCTGAAGCAGCAGAGAGACAAACTGCAGGCCCTGAGGAGAGATCAGACCCAGAAGAGCCCGGCTGACGCTCCTCCTGCGGCCCCGGAGCCCAAACCCGCTGCACAGGTATCACACCAGAGACACTTCCCTTAAAAACAGCCGTGTGTTTATATTGTGTCTGTGCTGCTCGTCTCTCACACGTGTAGCGGCACGCAGCTGGAATGTCAAACCCGCGGAGGTAGCGACACACATGGGAGGATCTGACAGCAGGAAATATCTAGATTTTTCATTTGAACATCATTAAATGGTGTATTTGCACTTCTGAATTGGTGCTGGGAAACCTTTTTTCCCCACTGCCTCATTTTGGCTGGTCTCATGAAACAATTTCGATACAGTGATTTAAAAAGCACCAATAATTTGCTACCTGTTGGAATTTCTGCTTTTCTACAGCACCGGACATGTTCGGTTCCTGCTGATAAACGGCTGCTGTCAAACGCTCGCGTGCGTGTTTGTGATTGTGTCCTGAAGAGTGTCGGATGTACATGAATCAAAGCACATGAATCCACTCAGAACTGCTCAAAGTTGTGCTCTCTCTCAGGTCCTCTCGTTCTAGTGTCAGCTGGTGAAAAGAGCACAACAATTCTCAAAATTAACCAGTTTTCTCCTACAATTAACATGAACTGATAACATCTCAGGAAATTTAGCTTAGTGTTTCGTTATTCTTTATGGCACAGTTGAATGTGTTGTAATTTGTCTGATAATTTGCAGTTTTTTTCTAATTGTTGATTCCTTATTGATTTCAGGAATCAGTATGCAAATATACAGAATTCATGATTACGTGTAAATTTTTATGTTAGCAATTAATCTCACCTAACATGATTTTGCAATTAATGACAGCTGGAAAGCTTGAGCAGATCCACTCTACTAGATGTCATTCCACTGCTGGTTTTGGATATTCCTTCTTTTAAATAATCATTTTAAATAATTTCTTTTTTTTTTTCATATTCCAAGGAAATCTCTGTTGAAGAGAAGAAGAAATTGCAGAAAAGAAAACACCTGGCAGACAAGCTCAAAGAAGAAGTCATCAAGAAATGAAGCTGAAGTCATCTCTGTGATCGTAGAGCAGGAACAGACTGTAAAGCCGCGACGCTTCAGCAGAGTCTTACTGCGGCAAAACACAGAAAAGAAAGACATGGATGAATACAATTTTGTATATTGTTTAATTTATATTTTTTTATGTACCTGTAGGTCTGCCAAACAAATATTAGAAGGTGATCACGCATTACTTTATATAAACCCCAACAGCTGCAGCCCTGAGAGATTGATTGTCATTCTGCCGTGTCTGTAGCAGCAGTGAATTGCACAGGTTAGAGGTCATGGACACTCACACTGGACTTGTGTCGGACATGTTGAACTCCATGTTGACTAATTATAGACGTGTGCCCAAATCTCTTTGCATGATCAGTTTATTGACACAGTGAATGCAGTAATTGTACATGCGTCTTTCTGTTTGTTTGTTTGTTTCTGCAACATGTTAAAATCTTTACTTACTGAATTATTGTTATGCATTATGGGGACAGTCACATACTATACATATACTCAAATATGCTCATGTTTCACTATGTAAATTCATGAAGTGTGGACAGGTGTTTTATGAAATTACCGAATAAAGTATCATTTTTAGTCATTAGAAAGAAAAGTGTTCTTCATGTGTACCATATACTGAGTGTTTTATACAGCATGGTCCGTGCAGTTAAGTCAAAATATCGCCAAATATCAAGTGTTCATGTTAATCGTTATGGGCAGAGTGAAGTAATTAACAGTGGAAATAGAAGCCAGGTCCAGTGTACTTAAAAGGTCAGAGGAACCACGTGATGACAGAAGTCAAGTCACCTTTATTTATATAGCGCTTTTAACAATACAGATTGTGTCAAAGCACTTAACAGTATCAAATTGGAGGATAGAGTGTCAGTAATGTATAATGATAAGATTAAACACTCAATTTTCAGTTAAAGGCATTTCATTATTGAATTCAGAGATGTCATTGTCTAGCTCAGTTTAGTTTAAATAGTATCTGTGCAATCAAATCGGCGATAATCGCTAGAAATTAAGTGTCCCCAACTGAGCAAGCCAGAGGCGACAGCGGCAAGGAACCAAAACTCCCTCCGAGACAGAATGGAGAAAAATACCTTGGAGAAACCAGACTCAGTCGGGGGGTCAGTTCTCCTCTGACCAGACGAAACCTGCAGTTCAAAAGTTTATATTTCTATTATTTATTTTGTTGCAATTTCTAACAATAGTAGTATTATGTAGTTAGGTATTTTATTATATTTTAGTTATTTTGTTATTTTTGGGTGATATATCTGGGGATATATCTCTGGGGGTCATCTGGGTGTCCTGGTCTCCGCTGACGATCAGGGCTGTAGACATCATCTCTTGGTGCTGATCCACCATCTGATCGGATACGGACTGAGAAACAGACTAGGAAAGAAACAGACAAATATTAGCGTAGATGCCATTCTACTTACGATGTAACGAGCACATCGTGTGTTATGGGGAGTGTTCCCGGTTCCGGTTGATCTAATTAATGCAGCCTAACAATCCTTTAACGGATTTGAATAATAGAAGCGTATTAGTGTGTTATGTGTAAGCCAGGCTAAAGAGATGGGTCTTTAATCTAGATTTAAACTGACAGAGTGTGTCTGCCTCCCGAACAGTGTTAGGTAGACTGTTCCAGAGTTTGGGTGCTAAATAGGAAAAGGATCTGCCGCCCGCAGTCGATTTTGATATTCTAGGTATTATCAAACGCCAGAGTTTTGAGAACGCAGCGGACGTGGAGGACTATAATGCGATAAGAGCTCACTCAAGTACTGAGGAGCTAAACCATTCAGGGCTTTATAAGTAATTAACAAGATTTTAAAATCTATCCGATGCTTGATAGGGAGCCAGTGCAGTGTTGACAGAACCGGGCTAATATGGTCATATTTCCTGGTTCTAGTAAGGACTCTAGCTGCTGCATTTTGGACCAACTGTAGTTTGTTGATCAAGCGTGCAGAACAACCACCCAATAAAGCATTACAATAGTCTAACCTTGAGGTCATAAACGCATGAATTAACATTTCTGCATTTGACGTTGAGAGCATAGGTCGCAATTTAGATATGCTTTTGAGATGAAAAAATGCAGTTTTACAGATGCTAGAAACATGGCTTTCAAATGACAGATTGCTATCGAACAGCACACCTAGGTTCCTGACTGATGAAGAAGAATTGACAGAGCAGCCATCAAGTGTTAGATAATGTTCTAGGTTACATGTGGAGTTTTAGGTCCGATAATTAACACCTCTGTTTTTCAGAATTTAGCAGTAAAAATTACTCGTCATCCAGTTTTTTATATCGACTATGCATTCCGTTAGTTTCTCAATTTGGTGTGTTTCACCGGGCCGCGAAGAAATATAGAGCTGAGTATCATCAGCATAACAGTGAAAGCTAACACCATGTCTCCTGATAATATCTCCCAAGGGTAACATGTAAAGCGTGAAAAGTAACGGCCCTAGTACTGAGCCTTGAGGTACTCCATACTGCACTTGTGATCGATATGATACCTCTTCATTCACTGCTACGAACTGATGGCGGTCAGATAAGTATGATTTGAACCATGCTAAGGCACTTCCACTAATGCCAACAAAGTTTTGTAGTCTATTCAAAAGAATGTTGTGGTCGATAGTGTCGAACGCAGCGCTAAGATCCAGTAGAACTAATAAAGAGATACAACCACGATCAGATGATAGAAGCAGGTCATTTGTAACTCTAATGAGAGCAGTCTCAGTACTATGATACGATCTAAATCCTGACTGGAATTCCTCACAGATATCATTTTTCTCTAAGAAGGAATATAATTGTGAGGATACTACCTTTTCTAGTATCTTTGACAGAAAAGGGAGATTTGAGATCGGTCTGTAATTAACTAGATCTTTGGGGTCAAGTTGTGGTTTTTTAATGAGAGGCTTAATAACAGCCAATTTGAAGGTTTTGGGGACATATCCTAATGACAATGATGAATTAATAATAGCCAAAAGAGGATCTATGACTTCTGGAAGCAGCTCTTTTAGTAGTTTAGATGGAATCGGGTCTAACATACATGTTGTTGGTTTAGATGATTTAACAAGTTTATACAATTCTTCCTCTCCCACAGTAGAGAATGAGTGGAATTGTTCCTCAGGGGGTCTATAGTGCGCTATCTGATGCGATACTGTAGCTGACGGCTGCAGGGATACAATTTTATCTCTGATAGTATCGATCTTGGAAGTGAAGTAGTTCATAAAGTCATTACTGCTATGCTCTTGGGAAATGCCAACACCTGTTGATGCTTGATTTTTCGTTAATTTAGTCACTGTATTGAATAAATACCGAGGGTTATGTTTGTTTTCTTCTAGAAGAGACGAAAAGTAATCAGATCTAGCAGTTTTTAATGCTTTTCTGTAGGATAGGGTACTTTCCCGCCAAGCTAAACGAATTACCTCTAATTTAGTTTTCCTCCAGCTGCGCTCCATTTTCCGGGCTGCTCTCTTTAGGATGCGAGTGTGCTCATTATACCACGGTGTTGGACTCTTATCCTTAATCTTCCTTAAGCGTAAAGGAGCAACCGCATCTAAAGTGCTAGAAAAGAGAGAGTCCATAGTTCCTGTTACATCATCAAGTTGTTCTGAGCTATTGGATATGCTGAGGAACTGAGATAAGTCAGGAAGATTATTTATAAAGCAGTCTTTTGTGGTAGAGGTAATGGTTCTACCATATTTGTAACAAGGAGTTGGCTTTACAGCTTTAGCTATATGGAATATACAGGAGACTAGATAATGATCTGAGATATCATCGCTCTGCTGCCAAATTTCAATGCCACTGACATCAATTCCATGTGACAGTATTAAATCTAGAGTATGATTTCGACAATGAGTAGGTCCTGACACGTGTTGTTTAACACCAATAGAGTTTAGAATGTCTATAAATGCTGATCCCAACGAATCTCTTTCATTATCAACATGGATATTAAAATCACCAACGATTAGGACTTTATCTGCAGTCAGCACTAACTCCGATAGAAGATCAGAAAATTCTTTAATAAAGTCTGTATGGTGCCCTGGTGGCCTGTATACAGTAGCCAGTACAAACATCACAGGGGATTTATCATTAACACTTGTTTCTTTAGATAGCGTTATATGAAGCACCATTACTTCGAACGAATTATACTTGAAACCCGACCTCTGAGAGATACTGAAAATATTTCTATAAATTGTAGCAACACCTCCCCTTTACCTTTTGGACGGTTCATGTTTGTAACAGTAATCTTGGGGTGTAGACTCGTTTAAAGTAATGTAATCATCTTGTTTTAGCCAGGTTTCTGTCAAACAAAGCACATCTAGTTTATGGTCAGTGAACATATCATTTACAAAAAGTGCTTTTGAAGAAAGGGATCTAATATTCAATAAGCCAAGCTTTATCATGTGTTTATCTGTATTATATCGGTTTTTTATTTGTTGAACATCAATTAAATTGTTACTATTACTTTGGTTTGGATGTTTTCTGTATTTTCTAGTTCGGGGAACAGACACAGTCTCTATAGAGTGATATCTAGATGAAGGAGTCTCTATGTGCTGAGAGTTAACTGACTTCTGTGACGTGAGGCGGCTAGCAGACGATCGGTTTAGCCAGTCTGTCTGCTTCCTGACCTGGGCTCCAGTTAGTCAAGTACAAACTCTAAGACTATGTGCCATATTTCTAGAGAGAAGGGCGGCACCACCCCAGGAGGGATGAACACCATCTCTTTTCAACAGGTCAGGTCTGCCCCAAAAATTCTTCCAATTGTCTATAAAGCCTATGTTATTTTGCGGGCACCACTTAGACATCCAGCCATTAAGTGATGACAGTCTGCTATGTATCTCATCACCACGGTAAGCAGGGAGGGGACCAGAGCATATTACTGTGTCTGACATCATACTTGCAAGTTCACACACCTCTTTAACATTATTTTTAGTGATCTCCGACTGGCTTAGTCAAACATCATTAGCGCCGACGTGGATAACAATCTTACTGAATTTACGTTTAGCATTAGTCAGCACTTTTAAATTTGCCAAGATGTCAGGCGCTCTGGCTCCTGGTAAACAATGGACTTTGGTGGCTGGTGTCTCTATTTTCACGTTCCGTACAATAGAATCGCCAATAACTAGAGCACTTTCATCAGGTTTCTCAGTGGGTGTGTCACTGAGTGGGGAGAACCTGTTTGATGTTCTGATCGGAACGGAAGAGTGGTGTTTTGACCCGCGACTAGGCCTCCTCACAGTCACCCAGTTGCCCTGCTGCACGGGCTCAACCGAAACCGAACAATGTACAGGACTCCCTGAACTAGTCGCATCCAAAGCAGTATCTACAGCCCTCACATTCTTACTGTCCTCAACTAAAGTTTGGATGCGTGTCTCTAGTTCTAAAACCTTCTCTGTCAGCCTAACTATTCCCCTGCTTTTATCACATGTGAATCCCTCGCTGCTGACAGAGACAGATAAACTGTACATGTGGCAAACAGTGCAAACAACAATAGCAGGAGAAGAAGCCATTACCCACTGTGACTGATGAATGATACCAACTTAACTTACCACTTACCACTGTTGTTTGATGAGCTCTTTAAAAAACGGAGCAAGGAAAAAATAAAAATAAAAAATAAATAATAATAGGCGCGAATAGAAATGCAAATGGAACCGCGAGAGTGGTTTTTAAAGGGCGAACGATCAAATTAGTTAGATTAGTTTGAAAGATAACACCAGAAATATGGTGGGAATTAAGTTATATATTATCACTTTAGACAAAAGGGAGTGAAAGTAAGGTAGAGATTCAATAAAATGCGAAGGTACACGAAGCTACAAACACAAACCTCTCAGCAGCACAACAGACTGAAAGGTCAGAAGGTTGTGCTCGAGGGACGGTTGCTGACAGTGTGAGCTGGGTCTGTGTAATTTTGCGTCCAAAATAAAATCAGGAAAATGTGGTTTCTTCTTTAATGGTTCTAACTCAAAATTCATTCATTTCATTAAAATGCATTAAAAATATATACAGTTTTTTTTTTATTTTTTTTATGTATATAAATGCTAAATTTAATTTTTAGCATGTTTAGCGTCTCTATACAAACACTAAAAGCACCCAAAGCACTGCCAGTGTAGCTACTGGTAACCATTGCTTTAATAAAAAGTTATGGCGTTAGTAGCCTATACCGACTAGAAAGGCATCAATATTTTTAGGATCATAAATCTACTTTCTCAAAATATCTTGAAAACTTTTCTTGCCTAAAGACATGTATGATATGCTCATTACATATTTAATTCTTTGCATTTAATCAGCTGTTTGTATCCAGGCCTGGTTCTACGGGAGCGCTAGAGGGTGCTAAAGCTTTGTGGGAATTTAGGACACGGGAGCTACAATAGAGACTGGATAGTATTTAATATATACATTTTATATTATTTTATTTTATTCAAGGCAAGGTTCATTTATATAGCACGTTTCATGCACAATGGTAATTCAAAGTGCTTTACATAAAAGGAAGTAAAATATAATCACAAAAATGAAAAACAAGGAATTTAAAAACTTTTCAAATGATTTAAAAATTGATTTAAAATGAATTAAAACAGTTAAGAATAGAAAATGATTATACATAAAATACAGTGCAATCAGTTTGGACATAGCACAGTGCTCATTCAACAAATGCACAGCTAAACAGATGAGTTTTGAGTCTGGATTTAAATGTGGCTAATGTTTTAGCACATCTGATCTCTTCTGGAAGCTGGTTCCAACTGCGGACGGCATAATAGCTAAAAGCAGACTCCCCTTGTTTTGTGTGAACCCTTGGTATTTCTAACTGACTCGATCCTAATGATCTGAGTGGTCTGTTAGGTTTATATTCGGTGAGCATATCTCCAATGTATTTAGGTCCTAGGCTATTTAGAGATTTATAAACGAGTAAAAGTACTTTAAAATCAATCCTAAATGTAACTGGAAGCCAGTGTAAGGACCTGAGGACTGGTGTGATATGCTTAGATGTTCTGGTTCTAGTCAGAATCCTGGCAGCAGTGTTCTGGATGAGCTGCAGCTGTCTAATGGTCTTCTTTGGAAGGAGACCATTACAATAATCCACCCTGCTGGTGATAAAGGCATGAACAAGTTTCTCCAAGTCTTGACTGAAAACAAAACATGTAATTTTGCAATGTTTTGAGATGATAGTATGCTGATTTAGTTACTGCTTTGACATGACTACTGAAACTAAGGTCTGTCTCCAGAATTACCCCAAGATTTTTGACTTGGTTTTTAGTTGATTGACCTCTAGAGTCAAGGTATGCATTCACCTTGAGAACTTCATCTTTGTTTCCAAATGCAATAACTTCAGTTTTCTCTTTGTTTAACTGAAGAAAATTTTGGCACATCCAACTGTTAATTTCATCAATGCATTGGCAGAGGGAGTCAATGGGGCTGTAGTCATTTAAAGGAGTCATATGATGCTTTTTCCAGTTTTCCTTTCTCTTTGGAGTGTTACAAGCTGTTCATGCATAGATAAGATCCCCGAAGTTGCAAAGACTAAAGTCTCAAAACAAAGAGATATTCTTTATAAAAGTTAAGACTCGTCCACACCCTCCTAAAACGGCTCATTCAAACACGCCCCCATATGTCTACGTCACAGTGTGGGGAGATTTGCAAAACACCGCCCAAATGTATACGCAAAGAAAGGGGCGTGATTTTTATTCTCGCTGTAGTATTGTTGCTGCCGCCGAAGCCATGTCCTGGAGATGCTCTTTCATTGTGAAAGCGAAAGTACTTTGTCTGGACTTCCAAAAGTGGACACAACTAGAAATCAGTGGTTAAGTTATATTTACAACACTGTTCCAGAACAGTTCAACCCAAATATTTGAGTGTGTGCAACGCATTTTACGGAGGACTATTTCCTGAACCTGGGACAGTCTGGCGCTTCTGACTCACAGCCTGTAAGTACGTTTTCTTGAGGTATTCGGCCAATCACAACGCACTGGATAGCTGGCCAATCAGAGCACGCCTCGCTTCTCAGAACGATGAGTTTTGTAAAAATTGACACGTTTCAGAAAGGCGGAGCTTAGAGGAGCATAGAGGAGATTAAACCGCATAAACACATTGCATTATACCAAATACACAAAATAATGTTCTTTTTAGCAACGTCATATGACCCCTTTAAGGCTAGGTAAATCTGGATACCATCTGCATAGCTGTGATAGGCCATTTGGTTCTTTCTCATTATTTGACTCAGTGGGAGCATATACAGGCTAAACAAGAGCGGTGCAAGAATTGAGCCTTTGGGACTCCGCATGTCATGGACATCCACTTAGACTTATGCTCTCCTCTCCTATACTCACATAATAACCTCTCCCTTCAACTTAATGGTTAAGGCTTACTGTATCATCAATTGCCATAGCCCGTCTCATGGCCGGCGTGAAAAACAGGTGCTTTTTCTGCGCTAGAAAGGGCAAAGTGTTGATTTACCATCTGTGAAAAGTTGTATTTTGCTGTTTTGTGAAAATCTTTGGTGGCCAAAATACTGACATACACAGAATCATATATTCATCTCATTTACTGATATTTTTGGATTTTTCACACCCAACATTCTTGCACACATTCAAACACAGCAAACATGGTGGCTACCCCTCCCCCCTAATTAAATTTTGTGGAACCTAAGGCTCCTCCAGACATCTCAAATCCAGTATGGCCACCAGCAGTGCGACCTCTGATGCCTCCAGAACCTCCACCTTGTGTTCCCGCATTCTATAATATCCCCACTCCATTCAGCCTTGTGCATTCTGGGCCCCATATGTGAATATCTTCTCCTGCTCTGGCTGGCAGCACTCTTGTGGAAAGCTGTGGGCACCACAAGTAGCTAACATGCAACTTTGCACTTCATCTGAACATGAAAGTCTTTTATTTGAGTTACTATTTGAGTTCATGGGGAAAAAAAAAAAAAAACAGTGAATGATTTTACCCAGAAAGAGAAGGTCGATTCTTCCCACCACAAGAGTCAAATTGCTTAACCTGCTGCAAAAATGGAGGATAATAAGAGTCAACTTTTCACTGTGTTGACCACTGCTAAACTACAGGAGTCCGAATTGGACAAACTGACCAAAATATGAAAAAAATTATCACAGATGAACTCCAAAAGGTGGAATCTACCTTTGTGTCGGAAGTAAATTTCATGGAGGGTCAACTCCAGTCAGAGGTTCAGCAGGACATCAGAGCTGTTCAACACGCGCTACTCCAAACAAGTCATGATCCCAGCACCACCATTACTTCAACCCTACTCCAGTGATTCCTCCAACTTTTTCAACCCATCTTCCAACATCTTGAGTTAAAAGTGGCCATATCAAATTAACTTTTCCCACATTTGGAAGGCCATCAGAAGATGCAGATCCACTACTTAACTAGATGTTAGGATTTCTTGACCCTACATCCCCTCACTGATGCAGACATCCTGGCTACCTTCCAAATGGTCTTACATGGAACAGCCTTTGACTGGTGGGAGGTCTGACATTCCAACATAACCACCTGGAGTGAGTTTGAGGCTGCATTTCACTCTGCTGTCCTTTCTGAGTAATATTTGGACGAACTGGCTGAACGTGTCCATACAAGAATTCAAGGTGAGAAAGAATCTATTAGAGATTTTGCATTCTCCTACTGAGCACTTTGTAAAAGATGGAACGCAGGCCTAATGGATGCTGAGATTGTGAAAATGATACTTAAGAACATCAAACACTACCTTGCCGGCCAATTGCGTAGTCAGGCGAATACTATGGAGTTGGTTAAAGAAGGATACCAGCTAGAAAAGGATTATGCCACAAGAATGCAGAAGTCACCATCTACCACCACGAAAGCCTCAACCTCCTAAAGCCCTAATGCACCAATGACAGTACTTCAGCAATTGGTAGTTCCCATCAGCAATGGTGCCTGGACTGAAAAAAGCCATCGTGGATACTGGTGCAAGTTACACACTCATCCACGAAAGTCTCATGAAGCAGCTCACATCACCAGACCAGCTCCATCCATGGTCCTGTGGTCTATCTAGCAAATGGAGAAGCAGAGATTCGGATGGATGAATACCACCATACCAATTCATGACCAAGCTTTTACTTTACCTGCTGCTGTTCTTTCATCTCAAGCCCTCATCTGCGCTGTAGTCCTGGGGTTGGACTTTATTTACTTCAGTGGGATGCAGTTTGATATCATTGATCAAAAGTATTCTTTTAAGCTTGCTCCTACAAAAGAGTACCCCTTTCAAACAGGTAATGCAAATGTTCCAATTTTAAGTCCAGAACAAGAGAAACAACAAGATAAGAAAACCACACAAAATCTTTCCTTATTGAGTTCTATACCCCCTCCATCCCCTCTATTACTAATTCAGCAACTTGACAGTATGGATGAAAAGACAAATGCTGTGGCAGAAGCTTATTGACCTCCTGAGGGGAAGCAACAGCTACTCCAAATCCTGGAAGGCAGTCCTCGAGTATGCACTCTACGTACTGGACGAACTGATGTTCTCCAGCACCACATTTATACCACCAGCCAAGTTCTCATTAAATAATGACCATATCGTTTGTCCCCCATAAAGCAGCTTGCCCTCGAGGAGATGTTGAGGGAAGGAATAGCTGATCCATCGCACTCTGTTTGGGCTCTACCAGAGATCCTGGTCCCTAAAAATTGTCCACAACAAGAGAAACAACAACATAAGAAAACCACACAAAATCTTTCCTTGTTGAGTTCTATACCCCCTCCATCCCCTCTATTGCTAATTAGCTGCTTTGACACAATCTGTATTGTATAAAGCGTCATATAAATAAAGGTGACTTAAAAAGATGAAAAATCCAGATTTTGTGTGGAATACCGAAAAGTCAATGCTATGTCAGAAAGCAATGCTTACCCTCCACCAAACTTCATGGAAATCCTGGAATCCCTATCTGGAGCAGCCATCTTTTCCACCATCGATCTCAATAGTGAGTACTGGCAGATGACCCTGGACCCCAACAGCAAAGCCAAGACTGCCTTCATTACTCCTGCAGGCCTATATCATTTTAATGTCATGCCATTTGGCCTCAAAAATGCTCCCACAACCTTTCAGAGGCTTATGGAGAGAGTTCTGGGGGAACTAAAGAGAAACATCTTACCAGTGTCGGGCAAGCTACTTGAAAAATGTAGTGAGCTAAGCTAACAGTTACTCTTCTTTAAATTAAGCTTAACTACACTAAAGCTACAGCCCTGGGAAATGTAGCAAGCTAAGCTACGGCAACATGGCAAAAGTAGTTTACTACATCCAAGCTATTTAAAAAAACATTTTTTTAATTCTATTGAACCAACATCATACCAAGTCAATGCTCTCTCAGTGATCAATAAAACTGTCAGTCAAGCAGATAGACAGGGATGTTCAGTTTAATTGTTTATTCAACAGCCAATTTGGCAACATAATCAGTATCAAATACAGGGCCGGATTGACCTCAAATTGTGACATAGGCAAAATAAATTTTTGCTGTCGGCCGGAAACCTCCTATTGGTAGTTGATATTGTGGCTTTATTGTGTACAGATACATTTATATAAATGGTAACACTTCACAATAAGGTTCAGTAGTTAACATCAGTTATCTGGTGTAACATGAACTAAGAATGAACAATATTTCTGCAGCATTTATCTTAATGTTAATTTCAACATTTACTAAGGCATTATTAAAATCAAAAGTTGTTTGTTAACATTTGTTAATGCACTGTGAACTAACATGAACGACTGTATTTTCATTAACTAACATTAACAAAGATTAATAAATACTGTAACAAATGTATTTTAATGAAATAGTATTGTATAGTGTTACCAGATGTTTAGGCCCACAGATAGGTTATGTTTATTTGCATCGTTGCATGTGTCATTAGATATTAATATAAACATTTCACCAAAATCAAGTTCAAATACGAAGCATTGGACCAGCGAAGGTTTTTTTTTTTTTTTTTTTTCTGACTCGTGTCCTGTTTTCCCCAGTTTTCTGTCATTATGTGGGCGTTCAGTTTTTTTCTGTTATTTGGCCAAAGTATCATAATATGAAAGATTAAGCGCTTCGCACGAGCTATTTGGCTGTGACTGACAACACATGCTAGAGAAACTCTTCTCCACTCCTCAAAAACAAAAAACAAACAAAAAAAGCATTAGCTTTTGTTTTTTGAGTACAGAAACCGCTGTACTTATTCAATCAACAGTTCATTATTTACCTTCAGACTGCAAACAAGCTGAGATGTGCGCTGCACTTCATTGACGAAAGAGGCGGGAGGAATAATGAGGTTTGACTGACAGCTTGAGGAGCCAATGGCGTTACGAGCTTTAGTGTCTGTGGCGTCACTTACTGATCCAGGATCAGTGATCCGTAGCTGTTTTATTTCTGATTTGAGCTTGAGCTTCAGAATGCATTTTTTGGAAAATGTAAGGTTAGCTTTTGTTGACGCTACCGCGCTACTTGATCAAAAAAAGAGCTTAACTACAGAAAAGCTATTTGATTCAGAAAGCAGTGACGCTACCGACACGCTACTGAGAAATGTAGTTAAACTACTAGCGTCACTACTTGTAGCGACGCTACTGCCCATCACTGCATCTTACTGCATGAAAAGACGTGTATACGGACCAGTAAACTCCTGTACTCACAGCAGAATTTTGGACAAATCCGGTCCAAAATTGTATCAATTTGGATGTATGTTACAGAGTTATTCTTCCATGCAACAGCCATTTGTTGGCATGGCAAGTAATCCCATGAAAACATTTTTTTTCAGGGGACATTCACACCTTTGTGCCACTCCCCTTTTGGTAATTTGTGTTAAACTGGATAGGTTGTTTTGAACCTAAACCCACCCCTAAACCGAACAGCTATTGGGCCACTGAGCACACAGCCTTTCCTCAAAAGTTATTTAACTGGTAAATTAATAAACACTATATGAGATTATAATTGCGCTTCAGAGCACAGTTCTAGCAGCGTGACTTCTTCTTTGAAAATGTGACTTTACATCGGATGCTAAATTATAATCTCACATAGTGTTTATTAATTTTACGGGTCAGTTAACTCCGGCGCACCCGCTGACACCACGCTCGTGCGCAGGTAACGTTACTGTGAGTGTGGATGAACAAATCCTCAGGTTACACTGGGCTTTATCATGATATCAAAAGTAATTACTGATTGCTTTTTAATATGATAATGTTATGTAATGGTGCTTTCAATTGTTGATTTAATTATTTCAAAACTGTTAAATTACATAAAATAAAAATATTTAGGTGCCTTTATTGAGCTTGCATTTATCAAATATGTTTGATACTTAGTTATAATGTGAGTTTAATTGTATCAGCCACTTTTTGTGTAAAGTTACACTCAGTAATGTTTCAGTGTGCTGTAAAAGAAAACATTAATCTTTTTGTTTTTACTGACATAGTGCAACAACAACATTTATTTCACTAGAAAATACTTTTAATAATCAATCAATAAATAATGATTAGTCTGTACACTTTACATTAAAGTTCACTTTGACTGGTTACTAACGTTTATAACTCATTAATAAATGGTCCATTACATTAAGGTTCACAGGTAATATTGAAATTAAAATTTTCAATATTAATATCTCATCAAGTCAATGTTGTGTTTTTATGATTTTTCCCCCAAAATAAAATGTTATAATTTCATCTTGATAAACAAAATATATCAGTTTCTAATCATTGCTGTAGATAGGCATCATGAACTTTTGCAGAGAATCATGGGTAAGGTACAGAGTAGATTCTGGTAAGAAACATTGTAAGAAAAGTGACACGAGTCACAAGATACAAATGAGAAAACCAAAAATACAACAACCTTCAGTCTTACTATAATAGTACATTTTTGCTGCATCATGAAATAAATCAGGAATCTGGTTTAGAGTGAAATAAGTATTAATAAATATATTTATTAAGTATTTATAACATGTGAGTTAAAAATGGCTCACCACCTTTTTATTCATGCATTTATAACTGCTTATCAATGATTTATAATGCATTTGTAAATGAGTTATTAGTCATTTATGAACACCTTTATAAACCCTTTATAAAGGGAGCCTTAATGTAAAATCACAAGTGTTACCCATTTATGCAGTTTTAAGAGTGCTGGTATTGTGTATTTGTACTGTTCTGTGAAAAGTGATTGATTCAGCCGTCACACTCTAACAACTGACAACTTTCTGGACCTTATGCTTACTAAGAGTATAACATTACAAATTGACAACAAGATTTTACTATTCTACAAGAAAAATGTTTGCTGTTGCTTCCTTTCCTACGCCTTTGGTGAGCCATCTTTTGATGTTGGTTAAAAATGTTTGACAGCTTGTCATTAATGCATCAGGAGGCAAGATTTGTTTCTTCATTACCTGGAAACAGAAGGTCAGAGATCTTTCTATACTTTACCAAACCAAGAAAAGACAATGGAGGATGCTACTGAGGCTTTAAAATTACGCTTTAACCCCCAACAAAATGTTGTTGCTGAGCATTACTCCCGAATAATCGAAAATGGACAAAGAGGTGGGACGTGGGTGGAGCTGGTTGCTGAAACCTCTTGTTGAGCTCTTGTTGCATGATTAATTTCTAAATAATAAATAATTTAAACAAGTCCACACCTTTTCAGCACTAATTTTTGCATTTTAAATATTTACTTTAATGTAAATCGTGACACCAAAATTCTTACACCAAAAGAAGCTGGTGCAGGCTGTTAGTAAATCTGGCCCCATGTCTTCTAAAGCCAAAATCTTGATCTCCGCTTGATCTCCTCTTTGCTGTGTTCATTAAAGTTTTTTGAAAGAAGCATGAACAGCTCAAATGTTTCAATTAATTGCATCTTGTTTATGTTTGTTTTGTTTTTTGTTTTTTTTCCAGACATCTTTACAGTGCTAGACCTACAGTATATATAAAATACGCAGCTTTTCTTGTGTTTTAAATGTTACTGGAATACAGACTACAGCTACTACAGGTGTCTATATGTGCATTCCTGCAGGAATTATTTGAAAATGCAAGTCAAGTGTTTTGCAGTGACTGTAACTCTTGTTTTTTGTTGGCCACAGAGGAAATTGGACATTGGAGATCATATTCAGACAGCTAAGCACAAGAGGGGAGAAGGAGCTTCAGTTCTGCTGTTCCAGCAGAAAACAGCATAAGCAGAATTCCTTCATGTCTCTCTACAAAAAATGCACTCTACAGACTGCTGGACTGATGTGCACATGTTTGATGAGCAGGGATTTCATCAGTATTTAAATCCCAGTATGTCTTGTCAGTCATGCTTATTTATATAGCGCTTTAAACATTATAGTTTTGGTCAGTATATATAGTGTCCGTGACTGATAGCAGGTGAGAATGATTGGTAATAGAGAGAGAGAGAGTGGAGAGCAGGAGTGGATGCGGAGTGTAATGGAGACATGACAGACATTGGCACCCTTGCACATTCTGCAAATAATCAACAATGTCTTGCAGAAAACTGTTGAGATTAAAATATATTTTGGTATCCACATATTTATGTCTTCAGTGTGAAAAAAGAATCTTGTAATTGCATAGAAAACCAAAAAGGTCTCAGATACCTTGGCAAAAAAAAACCTCTCTCCAGAAACACCTGTCGCATTGACAGTGTCTGAACAGATTCAATAACATCAGGTAATTCAAATTACAATGTTTAATGCACTGAAGTTTCATGACAAACATTTATCTTGGCCGGTATCTGATCCACCTGCAGACACCCACATACTCTCTGTATGTTTCAAGCAAAGAAATACAAGTGCTTTCTCTGAAAATGTATGTGCAGCATGGCCTGATTTCTGTACGATGTGTGTGTGTGTAAACATTTTAATATTATTTTTAGGAAATTATTAATAAAAATGAAGCTGTTCAGGTGTTGTGCATATATTTACATTAATGCATATTGTGATTGCCTATTTATCTTTACATTTTCATAAACATGAAAGGTATGAGTACCAAAATGTTTGTACGCATACTTTATAGTTGGCATATGCATAAGAACATCAGTTTCTGTCTTTATTAAACCTGATTTGTTCCTCATATTTTACATTAAATAAAATCCATAGTACTTAAAATCAAATGTGATCATACAATTAATTTCATAAATGAGGCTTCACAACTCTCTGACATGATTGATCACAAGAAGGTTTTGGATTTTTTCTTATGGCTGTTTTGTTGAAAAAATCAAGACAAATGAGACATCCAACAGAACTAAAAATGACACAACCAAGCAAACAGATACTCGTCTGCTCAGAATCACTCAGAAACTGCATAGAAATGGCTCCGTACTGAAGAAAAGCACAGGAGCTTACACAGGCCAACACAATTCTCCTGATTACTGGCCGATCTAGAGTTCTCCGGGAACATGGTGCCATCTTGTGGAGTAAACACATTTAGTTCTCTTACACATGCTTACACTGCCTATAAAAAGGTTATAATGTACCATAAAAAGCCTGAGAAACCTGACTTGTCAGTTCTCACATGAGTGAATAGGACTGGAATAGAGCCGAGCAATTGTCACACTTCATTTCCTTTTGTAATGCATGTCCTTTTCAAAATTGTCACTGTTACCTATGTGTGAAAATCCTGTTCAGACAAGAGTTAACGCTTCACTGGAAATGGGCAGCTAGATGGTAGCAGAGTATGAGAAGAGTACATATGCTAATAGATGAAGTGAGGTCCTTGAGCAGGAACTCATGCAGTAGACCTCATGGTAAAAAATGAAGAAGCTACACGCCAGTTCCATTATTGAGTTTCAGTGTGTTTATTAAGGTAACACCACAGACAGGGCTTGATTTTATGCATCAGTTGTTGATTAGATCATGACATTTTGGTTAAAGATTACAAAGATTTAAAAAATAAATAAATAAGTTACAATGCCAGATAGGCTATTGTACAACTTTTTTTATTAAATATTTTCAAGGCTAAAGATTTATGACTCTGTATGGCCATGCTTTTCTTATTTTTGTTTTGTCTTTGCCTTTCATCCTTGATAGTCTACTGTACTAACTCTGGTTAGAGTTAGTACTCCTCTATTAAAGCTGATATATCATGAATCTAGTTCCACTGCTGCCAGGATCCCAGCGATCCCAGACAGCATACAATTAAAGGCAGGGCAGGTGATTTGGTTAGATTTTTTGATTTTGGTTACATTAAAAAACATGTTTTGTTATGCTGGTTGAAAGTCTCTTCACATCTCGATAGCACTTATTAAGTTAAGTGTCTAGAAGTATTTAAATGTATTTATATCATTTGTGGAAGGTGTAGGACCATAAAATGTTCGTCCAATCATATGGTTCGGTCCAAAGATTACGATAGGCTGTTATATATATTTTCATACCTGTTCACGCACACATGATACACGTCACGTTCCGTTACAGTATTGCAAGAACTGATGGCACTGTTATGCACTTTGTACTGTAAAGTTTTCTCACCAGTGAATGAGACATGAGCTCATCTGACAGCGGTGACGCAGGTTAGTCTCTGGTCTGCTTGAGCGCGTTCATGTGTTTTGGAGGACTCATGATAAGCTGTTAAATTTAATCCAAGAGTTGTCATTACTGAAATGCTTGCAAGCCAGTTGAAAATTTGTACTAATTCATCTGAAATTAATTTATGATTAAACTGTGATTGTTTTGAAAAGTGCTTATAATTCAACGAAATTAGTAATTCAATAATATTTTGTATAAATAATTTATTTAAATAGTGGATGTTGAAAATGTGTCCAAGGATTAATAGACCGTAGTCAATCTCAGAGTATACAGTACGTCTGAACTGACAACAATCAGTCCGATGATGTCAAGATCTGCTGTGTGTGTATTCTGAATATAGAGTCCACGGCAGCTATGTTTGAATGCTGAGGCTGAGTTTTCCTTTTCTGTACTCAACCTTAAAGTCAGATTTTTGCAGATGGAGAGCCCAGTGGATTAGACATCTTTTGGTTTCTGTGGATTTCATCACCCACTGAAGCTCAGTAACTACTGTGAAGAGTTGTAGTTTAAAATAGTGTTGCCATTTTTCTAATGCCAATACTACTGCAAGATAGTCTTTCACAGTAGCTGAATAATTCATTTCAGCTTTGGTTAAAGTTCAGCTGCCATAAGCTATATATGACTTCTTCCATACCTTTTTTTTTTTTTTTCGCTGTCAACACTGCACCCAGTCCTGAGTCACCGGCATCAGTGTAGACAACAAGCTGGAGGTCAGGATAACCCATGTCTTGTTGACACTGTGGTGACCACTGAAAAGAACATCCCTTTTTCTTCAAGACATTTATAGGCTGTGGTATCTGAAAGAAACTGGGCATGAACCGATGGCACCATCCTATCAACCTGAGAAACTGCTGAACTTCCTTAAGGTTCTTGGGTGGTGGGAAGGAACAGATGACCTCTACTTTGCTGGGGTCAGCAGAGATGCCTTTTGTGTTTTCCACATGTCCCAGAAATGTCAGTTCCTCGTACTTCACCTAGGACAGTCTCCATCAATCTCTGAAATGCCGCTGGAGCAATTTTCAACCTGAATAGCATGACTTTTAATTGATATAAACCAGGTGGAGTGATGAAAGCAGTCTTGGACTTGCTCTCTGGTTCCATCGTCACCTGCCTGTAGTCACTGTTGAAGTCAATGGTGGAGAAAATAACTGCACCGGAGAGGGATTCCAAGATCTCTGTGATATTAGGCAGAGGATAGTCTGGTAGCTCACACAGAATCTAAAGCTGCCACCTTTCTTTAGGACCAGGAAAACAAGCCCAATCAGAGTGTGAACGTTCTTTGCGGATGTTCTTCAACATATCTTTAATTTGGTCTTTTACTACATCTTTGTTTTACATTTAGTCATTTAGCAGATGCTTTTATCCAAAGTGACTTACAAATGAGGATAACAGAAGCAATCAAAGTCAACAAAAGAGCAATAATATGCAAATGCTATGACAAGTCTTGGTTAGCCTAACACAGTACATGTAGCAAGGTTTTTTTAGGTTATTTATATAATAAATAAAAAGAAAATGTAGATATAATAGAAATGAATAGAGAAAGCTAGTGTAAGAGACATTTTTTCTTTTTTTAAAGAAAACAAGCAGTTAGAAATGGCGAAATTGTGATGAAACGATGGGTTTGCTGGAACCACAAGCAGTTCTGTCTTCGCAAGGTTGAGTTG
>NC_081167.1:237500-240000 GCF_012432095.1 Onychostoma macrolepis | reverse complement strand
TCTGATCTGTGTGTTCTAGTGTCGTCAAAAGTACTGACCGCGATACCGTTCCGTACTGAAATTTTAAAAACGTCTGTTTCTCGCCAAGATTTGAGCGCTGTTGTATTTGTTATTGTAATTGTTATATAGACCTATTATATTATATTTTATATATTTACTAATTTCATTAGGATTTTTCATGATAAATTTGTATTAAATCATAAAACACTAAATAAATCAAATGGAAAACAGAATTTAGGGAAAAATAAAATTAATTTAATGAAACTATAAATTAAGTTTATGCAGTGAAAAACAAGTTGTTTACATGCATTCTCAAAGTGTAACAAACACTTGGAAAGTATTTCCTCCCATAATAATGGAAAATTATTATTGATATGATATTGAAAAAAAAATAATTGTCATAATATTTCTGGCCATATCACCCAGCCCTAATTTAAATGTTATAATGAAAAGTGCTTAAAATTCAAATCAAAGAAAGGGTGAAAGAAACAAAAATACATATTATATCATTTAATATGCACATACTACATAAGAACAAGCCTTGCTAAGATTCAGAACATAGAATAAATGAAATGAAATGTTTATTTTAAAGGGCATTAATGAAGTAAAGCAGCTGTCAGCTGTGATTAGACAAAATTGGGCTCGTTTTCATTCCTTTCTGGCGGGTCTTGAGCCTGGAAATTTAGGACCGGTCCACCCTGCCGGAAACACACAGAGATCCGTCTGGTGCAGATATGTTAGGGAGGGATCCGCTGACAGACGCAGCTCAGATCTCAGCAGGAGACGGACGTTTTTAATGTTTCGGTAGCGAATGGTATCGCGGTCGGTACTTTTGACAACACTGTGGTGTTCATGCGTCTAGTAACACACGTGTGCTGCGTCATGTGACAGGTGTGACGGCAGAGATCTGACGTCTCTACGCAACATTTCCTGCGAGGTGGACGTCTTCAAGCCGCTCCACGGCTCGGCTCTCTTTCAGAGGGGTCAGACGCAGGTTTGTGCTGCTCTCTCTAGGTGTTCAGTGTGTTCCTCTGATTTATCCAGCGCTGTCTTCTGGTTCATGTGCAGTGTCTGATGTTTGCAGTAGATTGATATGATCAGTGAAGCTGGCAGAGCTTCATAACCTCGTTGTCTGGTGTGTGTGTGTGTGCAGGTGCTGTGCTCCGTCACGTTTGACTCTCTGGAGTCCAGTATGAAGCCAGACGTGATAACCACCGCGCTCAGGTCAGTCACCGGTCCTCTGAGCGATGAGGAAGCATGTCTGATCCGTGTTCCTGCTCTCACTGTGAAGCACTCATCAGTGCGTGTTATTCTAACATACGTGATCATGAAATAACTTTCTCCATCATTTGCTGTTTAGTTCATGTTGATGTAGGATAGTGTTGTAGGTAACCAGGGCAGGACTCGGGGGCCGGGGCCCTATACTTATACACTACAAATGCCCTCAACTAGAACATCATTATGGAGTAACACAAAATACACAAACATTGGAATATGCTTTGAGGTTATATAGTAGGCTACATATATAGTACAATTAATATGCAACATGTCTATCCCAGTCAAAGTTTATCTGTAACATTATAATACAATCAACAAGATGTGTTCTCTCAGATCAAAACCCTGGAATAACACTGAGCAACAAAAACAAATGTATTAGTCTTATAAAAATGTACTGTCATAAATCTGTGATTTTTAACTTTAACTTTAAACATAGCATTTTAATGTAGAATTAATGATTGCAAAAATGAAATAAGCTACTTTTTAAAAAATATGTAACTACAACCGGCAGCAGGTGGCAGCAAGTGACTCGTAACGAGTGAGTCGAGTCCTTGTAGCCATGTAGGTAACTCTCTGATATTCCCTGTTTTTTTCTAAAATCTTGACAACGCAGTGATTTATTTGCGGATTGATGTTAATGTCATAAACATGTCTGATATGAAGCGTGACCGTTGGCCTTCGAGGAGATGCTGAAGATCTCTCACAATCCACATAAACACACACTTCAAGGGGAAATCAAGGGTTTCCTCTCATTTCACTGCTCAGTTCATCACAGTGTGGAAGTAAAGTGAGCTGTACGTGTTGACAAGCGCAGGTTTGACTGATGTGATGTTTGTTTTCTTCCAGTGGAGTCAAAGACAAGAACTTCATGCTGCACTATGAAGTGAGTGGCGCTTCGCTCCGCGTCTTTAGCTCAGACTGTACAGTTCACCTTCATTCACTGAGCGTTTCTTTCAGTTTCCTCCGTATGCGACCAACGAGATCGGGAAGGTGGGAGGAATCAACCGGCGAGAGCTGGGTCACGGTGAGTGTGCTTCCTCTGCAAGACGCTCGGCTCCTTCCCCTCCGAGTCTCATGCGTGTGTGTGTGTGTGTGTGTGTGTGTGTGTGCAGGAGCGCTGGCGGAGAAGGCGCTGAGGCCCATCATTCCTCCAGATTTCCCCTTCACCATCCGCGTCACGTCTGAGGTGCTGGAGTCCAACGGTGCGTCTCTCGCTGCTCTC
>NC_081167.1:200000-232500 GCF_012432095.1 Onychostoma macrolepis | reverse complement strand
GAGTAAAAGTAAGAAAGTACTAGATTTCTAAAGTGTTAAATGATATTTAACATGAAGCGTAGTGCAGTAAAAAGTACAATATTATGCTTTGTTTGGAATGTTGTGAAGTAAAAGTTTTCTGAGGAAAACACTGATAAAGTACTGACATTTCACTTCAGTTCAAAAGCTTTATTGTCTGTCCCCAAAGGGGTAGAAACGTGTCTTTAGACAAAACACACAAATAATCATCACAGCAACACATTACATACATCCCCTAAAAAAGCACAAAACTATATTAATACATAAATTCATTTTAAGATCCTATTTAAAATACCAATTGCAGTTGGGATAAAGGTCTTCTTATACTTTCAGTAAAGGCACTTTATGCCGTCTGCCGGGAGGAAGTAACAAGAAAATAAATTTGGTGATAGTACACACCCCTGTGGAACGCCAGGGGTTAAAACCACATTTTCTGACTTTTTTTACCAATACATGCTGTGGACGGTCCCGTAAAAATCTGATAATCCATTAAATAAGAGTTTGGTGCACAATACTTCACTACTGTCTGCCTCTGTATTTAATTTGCACAGTGTTTTTATACATTTAAATCACTTTATACAATGTATGTAGCATTTCTTATTTATTTGTTCTACTGTAGTTTTTTTTTTTTTGGCCTGTTGCTTGTAATTAGTTTCTTGTTCTTATTTAATCACTGTTTACTTGTCTTCAGTGAGCTTGAGTTTTGTTTTGTTTTTTATTTAGGCTAGTAATATTGACACTGCTGACAAGAATTATGAAATTTCTATGGTACCAAAATTTTTGATATTGTGAAGACCTTATTTAAAGCTGAAATAACTCTATTGTGACTGTGAAATAAAATGACTGGTGTGGTGTTGTTGATGGGACCCAGCCTAATCGGAGCGTGTGTTTCAGGGACATCGGTGTGATGGTGAAGCTCTATCCCAACATGAGCGCTGTGCTCCTACACAACTCACAGCTGGACCACAAACGGGTGAGCACACGTCCTCCTGACCTCTGACCCCGGTCTGCTCTCTTTCTGAAGGACTTGTGTGTGTGTTTTCCAGATCAGACACCCGAGCGCTCTGGGACTGGAGGTGGGCCAGCAGATCCAGGTGCGTTGGGAAGCAGCCGCAGCGTCTGACCTCTGAACTCTGCGGGTTTGTTTCTTCACGAGTGTGTTGTGTTCTCTCAGGTGAAGTACTTCGGCCGCGACCCGACGGACGGCAGGATGAGGCTGTCTCGTAAGGTGCTCCAGTCTCCGGCGGCGGCGGCGGTGAGGAGTCTGAGCGACAGACACAGCATCTCTGTGGGAGCGTCCGGAGAGCAGAGCCCAGACTCTTAGAGCAGCTCACACTCTTTTGTACACTGTGTATTTTATAATAAATGCTCTTATTATGTACATTGTCCTCACAAAAACAGCTTGAGCTTTTGCGTTACACGTTTGCGAAGGGAGCAAACCCCCGGAGCATGACCAGTGTGAATGTGTTCATAGCTGTATCTGTCATGCAGATGTGACAAAAAAACTAAACCAATTAAAAACTGTGCGTATTCATGCTGCAATATGTGACAAATAGAGAGCTTTTTCATTTTAACAAGCATTTCAGAAGAAAATCCTCCTTGAAGAGGTGAAAATCTTGAAACCAATCAGATATGCGATTAGAAAAACTCTTATGATATTACTGTCTTATGGGCAAATTTTCAGTTTGCTGCAAAATAGTTTGAGAATGTAAGAAAACTGACTGTTATTTGCAAAGCATCATGGGATTCTGTGCTGATCATCCTCATGTTTATGGGTTTTGTCCTTCAATTTGGCAAGTACAATTTAAAAATGTATATTTATATTACAAAATTAGCTGAAATCAGACCTAACGTTACCTGTGACACGTACAGAAATGTGTATTATCATATCGTGCATTATTACTGTACAATCTTGCAGCTCGTGGCCGGTCTGTCTTTAAAGTACATTATAATTAAATATGAGATTGTCTTTGGACAAACTTTTCCTCACTGTTGTGCTCTATAGCAGTTACTACAGCAAAATAATAATAGTACATTGATATCTGGATATTCCCTTATGAAAATTAACCATGGTTTTAGTACAAATAAAACCAAAAAAATATGGTAACCACAAATTAACTATGGTTTTACTACACTAAACATAGCATGGTATTTGTAGTAAAACTGTAGTTATACCAACAACAACAACAAAAAACATGTTCCTGCAAAGTTCAGCTCCAACCCTCATCAAACACGGCTTAACCAGCTAATTAAGATCTTCTGGAGCACTTGATAATTACAGGCAGGTGTGCTGAAGCAGGACCTCTGCAGGATCAGGGTTGGGCAGCACTGCTTTAGGAATCCAGATTTGGAAATCTGTAAACACTGTGTATCTGGATCAAGGTGATCCAATCCAAACCCGGCACAAAAGCAAGATGGATTACCTGATTAGCAAAACATGGGATTTCCAAACCCAGACCATTCTGATCCAGATTAAACGTTCTGAACCGCTGGCCCCTGGTGTGTTTGATTAGGGTTACAGCTCAACTCTGCAGAAAAAGGTGACAATAGTTTGGCAGTGCCACAGATGCTCCTCTAGATGGCAACTTTTGTTGAGCTTGAGCATAATGGGAGAAGCTTGACCCATTGGCTTCGGTTCATTTTAGTGAATCAAAAACAATTAGCTGCAGCGGGTACTGAAATAATCTGACTCTCATATTGCCTCCAAAACAATTCTTCCGCTAATTGTTCAGAAGACAACATGTAAAGATGGAATTGTTTCTAAATTACTATCTGAGCCAAAAACGTAATAATTGAGAGCTTTGTTCAACATTGGAAACTGGGGGAAATTTGAGTTGGAATGCATTTATGCCGGGAGTAAATATAGTGAAACTAAATGAATGACATTAATAAGTGTATCTTCATCCATATGCTGAATAACTTTGGTTTCAAGCGGAGATCAGACCAGCCTTACAATCTGTGTTTGCATCTCATGAGAGAGTTGAGTGTAGCTTTTATATTTGATCATTTCTGCTGACAACTTTCTCTCTCCATCATCATATTTTAAGCAGATTTTGTGTGGTCTCAATGCACAGAATGATTTGTGCAGGTTTTTCATTTCAGCCACGTGAAATGTATCTATCGTGAAGCTGTCATGAAGTGACTCTAAATCTAATGTTTATCAGATGTGCATACATTCATTTGATTTATGGGGATGCATTTATATCTGCTGTACGTGCGTTGAGCTCAACCACTGTCCAGTTCCTGAAAATATGACTCTTAAAAGTCAGAAACAAATCAAAAACAATAGCAGTTACAGAATCCAATTTGGTGTAATTGCCTCTAATTTTCACACGTGTCTCATCGATGTCTGATTACAGCAATCAGCCCTCAGTTATGGATTATTTTAAATGACTGTTTGATCAAAACACCTAAAGCTGGACGATTGAGAGTGATTGTAAGTGTTTGAGCATCTGCTAAATGAGCTCCATTGACTCCTCCAGCCGCTCGTGAGAGTTTACATGGGAACAAACAGGTTGGTGTTTTCCTTCATTCTCTTTAATGACTGCTGCATGGGGAACATTACTAGAACTAGATTTTTGCCAAATTGAGGCTCAATCATGCTTGTAATTCTTTACGCCAATATTGATCATTTAATGTTTTGAATTTAGACTCGATGGAAGTGAAGAAGGACAAGCGGCATCGGTTTCAAAAGCCCTTCACATGCACTCAGTGTGGAAGCGGTTTCGTGCAGAAATCAAAACTCAAGACATGAGAGTTCACAGCTCTTGCTTCCCCTCCGTCTTACTGAGAGCGAGGTCAGCTTGACTCGGAGGAGGAGGTTGTTGTGGTTTTTACACCCTTTGAGCAGAAACAGCAAGCTCTGCAAATCTCCAAAGATCACTGCGCCCAGAATACTCTTCTGCTCTAAGAAGAGACGGCTTGATACCAACAACATTAAAGACAATCGAACACGTCCGTGCATATGGAAAAACATAGGGTTTCCAACATAAATGGAATATGAGTACAACTGGAATTATGAATTGAAATTCATAATACTTGAGTAACTGAGAGTAATACATTAATATGGATGTAATGTAATAAAACCATAAAAGAATATGTCATAATGAATATACTGTATGAATGAATATAAAAAATAAGAAAACATAACCACGTTGTAAATGGGCCTACACCACAGATGCAACAACTTTATTAAAGACAATCCACCTCATGAACAGTTAAATGTTCCCCGAATTATGCAATAATAATCTTATATTTATGTGTTGGCACCTCCATCCGAGCGCATGCCTGCAGCTCAGTCTGTTCCATTCTATCATCTGTAGCACAACTGTTACTTACTTTTCAATTTTTGTCTATTTATATTGACATGTGTGTTTTATTCTCATCTTATTTGTATTGTCTGTGTCGTTGTTGTCTCTGTGAACTAAAACTAATTATTTGTGGAAAGAGTTTTGCACATCTTCACAGGTTCCCCATATTCATACTGGTGTGAGACCTCATGCGTGCTGGGACTGGACAGTCCTTCACACTGGACTCACACCTTACTGTGATTCATCCGCCTGAAAGCTCACGAGAGAAGTCACACTGAGGAACGTTTGCCAAATCATCTACAGCCTCGTAAGAAAAGCATTGCATCTAAGTGAGCAATGGATACATGTACTTCAGATCAAATCAATTTAGTAACACTTCATTCTTTTACCTAAAAATTATGTTTTTTTTTTTTCTATTAATATTCATTGAGTCGATTCTTCTCATAATATACACTAATACTGTGTTGTGTGCAGTTCAGCAGTAAAACACAGCGTCTGGTTAAAATATGCACAAGACTCTGTATGGTTATACCTTATATTTTGACAAACAGTTTGGTAAAAATGTAATAAAGATTAAATTCATTATCATTGCTTTGACACAGTTTTTGAAATGACATGAATTCTGTTCTCTCTCAGACACAATAACCACCAAAACATTACAGAACTGTACATTTACATAATCTTTTCAAAATTGTCAAACTTCAGTTTGGAACCTAACTTTATAATAATACAGAAACATTTCTACAGTAATTCCATCCATTTACATACCAAATCTAAAAAACACTATCAAAACAATGACACCTGGGGAACAGGAATAATAACACTGAGTAATGCTACTGTTTCTGTACAGTTAGTGTTATGAAGAATTAGCAGAAGGGTGTGAAAAGTGTGGAAGAGGTGTCCTGAGCCTGGGTTTATAAGAGCGCGGTGCTGAGGCTGAAATAAACCCTTTCCAAGCTTCGAATCAACGGAACTAATCCACTGTTTCCAAGCCATAGATCTGTTATATTCCCCATTCCCCGCTCCAGGCGCGTACACGCGTCCGCCATCTTGCAACGGGCATCTTCTTCTTCTTCTTCTTCGGTGTTTATTGGCAGTTTGCAACGGTCTTGACGTCACTCACCATAATAATCAATCAATATTCGAAGATGCCACAATACTGCAACACACACACACACACTTTAACCAACTAGCTTTAGCAGTTGTACATGCCTATAACTTGCTGTTTAATTAGACGCGCTCAGTCAGCTTAAGCTCGAGGGTTCGCAGCACAGATGGCGGACGCGTCTACGTGCTTGGAGCGGTGGAATTATGGGTCGAATGTGGTTCGCAGACCGTTCCAAAATGGCGGACGGCTTACGTATCGCGGCCCATAGAAACAGTCACTAATGAGGCATCTACGTATATTTGTCTATGGTTCCAAGCACGTAGATGCCTCCGCCATCTTGGAACGGTCAACTTGACGTCATTAACCGGCCTAATGTAATACTTACATTTTTCTAAAATAAATGTAGGCCTATACTATGTGTAAACAAATTACAATGAGGTGGTTGCTTTGCAACAAGGTGGAGATGTGTTGATGAAAAAGTGACAAGAAAAGTAGTGAAAAAATTAAAGGCATGATTTCCGGCCTGAAATTGTGTCCCAGTCCACCCCTGCACCACCAGCTATCACTGAATATACCGAGATGCCACAATCCTGCACAGCCCATGTGTTTTTATTTATAAACTACAACAAAATGCGAAGCCGATGGTCTGCGAATCAGACCATGTGTTATTGTTTTATCTTGCCTAAATGTCAAAACTAGTACAATTATAGCTACATCTTGAATATTTCTTTTATTCTTTTATTAAATTTTTTCTAAGGAAAATGAACCATGGTTTTATTGGGCCTATGGTAAAAGTATACATAGAAGCAGTCGCTAATGAGGCATCTACTGCTATATATATCTATGGCCGCAGCCCGTGCGCGGAGACCCCGCGCCATCAGAGCAGCGCTGATGCAGTGGAAGACACACAAGATGGCGGCGATCGGCGGATAGACGAACATTCGCGTAAACACTCGAACCGTTCCGTGCTAATCTGCGCTGTAACGAGACCAGAAGGCGGTTAAACACCCGAGGATCATGCTGCTCGGATCGGTCTGGATCGTGTGAGGTTCGGCTCATTCTGAGGGTTAATTAACGGCTTTCCTGAGTTTAAGATGACCGATAGGAGGTAGCGTCAGGTTTAGGTTTAGTGTTGTGATATAAACTCTTGTCTTTCCGAGAGTCCGATCAAACCGGACCCAGGCTCCGGCTGGTTTCGTGTGGATTAGTCAGGGTTAGGATGAGCGGCGCCCGGCTGCGCGGGTCTGAGGCGAGGCAGTGCTAGGCTGCTAGCTTTGTGCGCTAGCGATGCGTCAGGACTGCTAGTGCTGCTTAAGCTGGTTCGGTTCGGTTCGGTTCGTGCGGGAAAGATGAGCGACACCCGGCGGCGGGTGAAGGTGTACACGCTGAACGAGGAGCGGCAGTGGGAGGACCGGGGCACCGGGCATGTGTGCTGCTCGGAGCCGGACTCGCTGACGGTCACCGGCGAGGCTGACGGTAAGAGACGCGTCTGTCGGAGCTGCTGCCGTGTTGCAGCTCGTCTGATGAAGTGTGTTTGTTCTTCTGTAGGCTCTCTGCTGCTGGAGTCCAAGATCAACCCCGACACCGCGTATCAGAAGCAGCAGGTGAGTCCAGCAGCCCTCACCTGACCACTCGCCTTCATCACCTACAGAGCGAGTCGAAGCTTTACAGTATTCAGGAGGAACCGTGTGTAGTGATGCAAGAGGACCGCAGTAAACACTCGGTTCATCTGCGATTCAGTGATCA
The DNA here is from genome assembly GCF_012432095.1 of Onychostoma macrolepis. Lineage (NCBI taxonomy): Eukaryota > Metazoa > Chordata > Actinopteri > Cypriniformes > Cyprinidae > Onychostoma > Onychostoma macrolepis. Next base: position 225,318 of record NC_081167.1, on the reverse strand, counting down.
TCATCCGGCTCGGTTCAGTTCAGATGTGACCCTGGAGCACAAAACCAGTCATAAGCTGAATAACTCATCTCTCCATTGATGTATGGTTTGTTGGACAATATTTGTCTGAGATGCAACTATTTGAAAATCTGGAATCTGAGGGAGCAAAAAAATCGAAATATTGAGAAAATCACCTTTAAAGTTGTTCAAATGAAGTTCTTAGCAATGCATATTACTAATCAAAAATGAAGTTTTGATATATTTACAGTAGGAAACTTACAAAATATCTTCATGGAACGTGATCTTTACTTAATATCCTAATGATTTTTGGCATAAAAGAAACGATGATAATTTTGAGCCATACAGTGTATTGTTGGCTGTTGCTACAGATACAGCTGTGCTGCTTATGACTGCTTCTGTGCTGCAGGGACACGTGTAGTCTGTGTGCGATCAAGTTGAGGATATCGCTGGAAATGAAGAGTATCGGTTGGTGTATAAGCGCCGGTCTGAAGGTGTTGAGCCTGTGGTTTTGTCTCCTCAGGACACGCTCATCGTCTGGTCCGAAGCGGAGAACTATGACCTGGCTCTGAGCTTCCAGGAGAAAGCGGGCTGTGATGAGATCTGGGAGAAGATCTGTCAGGTGGGTCTCGGTCTGACGTTTGGGGCCTTCTATTATTCTGGTAATCGAGTAATCCGTTCATTATTCTGACGATTAATCGGATCATTTTAGTCGCTGTTTTGTGCTAGTAAAAATAGATCCAAGCGAGCAATAGCTTTTAAAATGATTTGCAGTATATATGTGTCTGGTGCAGGTGCAGGGCAAAGATCCGTCCGTGGAGATCACGCAGGACCCCATGGACGAGTCCGAGGAGGAGCGGTTCGAGGACACGCTGGAGTCGGGTCACCTGGTGGAGCTGCCGGCCTGCGAGCCGGGCTGTCTGGAGGAGCTGGCGGAGCTGGTGACGTCGGTGCTGCCGTCGCCCGTCCGGCGCGAGAAGCTGGCGCTCGCTCTGCTCAGCTCGGGGTACATCAGGAAGCTGCTGCAGCTCTTCCGGGCGTGCGAGGAGTCGGGCGACCGCCAGGGCCTGCAGCACCTGTACCAGATCGTGCGCGGCCTGCTGTTCCTCAACAAGGCCACGCTGTTCGAGCTGATGTTCGCCGACGACTGCATCATGGACGTGGTGGGCTGCCTGGAGTACGAGCCGGCGCTGCTGCAGCCCAAGCGGCACCGCGAGTTCCTCACCAAGACGGCCCGGTTCAAAGAGGTGATCCCCATCACGGACTCGGAGCTGCGGCAGAAGATCCACCAGACGTACCGCGTGCAGTACATCCAGGACATCATCCTGCCCACGCAGTCCGTCTTCGAGGACAACTTCCTGACCACGCTGTCCTCCTTCATCTTCTTCAACAAAGTGGAGATCGTCAGCATGCTGCAGGTGCGTCGCTTCACGTCGTAGATTGAAGACTGTGGGGCAGCTGGCAGATAGATCGCAGGCGTGGTCAGACAGAAGCTGCGACGCTCGTCTTGTGGGTGAAGCACGGTTCTGTGGTCAGGAGGAAATCTCCAGATACATTTAAAATAGAAAGATCAACGGCATAGTTACTTTTTGTTCATCGCGTTCATGATGATTTTCCTCCATAAAACGATAACGAGAGTTTAATAAATGTTTGATATGTTTATGAGCCAGAAGTGGAACGAAACGGCGCTACTCATTAAGTACACTTTTGATAATCGATTAATCTAATGTTTATTCAAACAATTAATCGTTTATTCATGAATGAAAAAGGAAATATAATAAAACTGGCTTTAATATTTTTGTAAGATAGGATCCTTCTTTGCTTGACCTGACAATTATAATCATATCAATATTGAGAAAGCGGTAAAGAGTAGCATTAAAACGTTCTTCTTTAACTAGTAGTCTAATTTTCTACCATACATTTGAATAAAATTAGCAGCTGGCTAACAAATAGCTTTGTGGCTGGCTCACTCAATCTGAACTAAACGATTTTATGAGTAATTTACTACACGTTGTCATACAAATAAGCTGAAATGACTGTATTATTAAGGCTAAATGTTTTATTGGTCGTGGGCTGGTCTGCTGTCCGACCGGAGAACACGCGTGACGTGAGCGGGTCCAGAGCGAGTGCACAGCAGTCACTTACATCACTCAGAACTCACTCGAACCGGTCAGATACGGCTTTGGCGGCCACCAAAAAATGTTCAATGCAGGAAAAACCCTGGCCTTTGATTATTCAGCTTTTGCAATAGTTAAAATATTTAGTTATACATTCTAATAAATAAATAAAGGTAATCACTATAGCTTTTGAAAGTCATATTATGTAATTACAATTATTTTGCAATTAATTTAATCACATAAATATATTAGGCACACAAAATGAGATGACAGACAGAAACTCTTAGTCACCATTTAATTAGCGATATAAAAAAGTATCTGAATTCTCCCTTTGTAAGTCATATGGATACGCAACAGAATAAAGGCAAGCGATAAGACACTTTATTTTTGGATAAACTATTTTATTCACAACACAATCTCTCTTAAAATACCTTATAGGGCTATGATCATCACAACAGTCCTGCGCTAGAGCAAGCTTTGATCTCATCACGTTACTGTAATCAGATGCGTTCTCATGCTGTCAGTTTGAGAGGAAAGCACACCGCTTCAGGTTCGGCTGCGTTTGCTCTGAAGCGCTGCGTGTCGTCTTCTCTTGAGTTGCATCCAGGAGGAGGACTACAGCGCCGCGCTGGTCACACCGCGTTACTGCAGGCTCTTACATTACCTCATGAGATCAAACCACTACTCCTCGATAGGGCTGCGACAAACGATTATTTTGATAATCGATTAATCTAATGATTATTGGACCGATTAATCGACTAATCGTTGATTATTTCACTGATTAATCAGTAGACTTTGATTATTCAGCTTTTGCAACTAGTTAAAATATTAAGTTACACATATTCTAACATAAATAAAGGTCACTTCAGCTTTAGAAAAGCATATTATGTAATTACAATTAATTGGTAACACTTTACAATAAGGTTCATTAGTTAACATTAGTTAACATGAACTAAGAATGAACAATACTTCTACAGCACTTGTTAATCTTAGTTGATGTTAATTTCAGCATTTACTATTGCATTATTAAAATCACATAAATCATAAGTTGTTTTTTAACATTGGTAAATGCACTGTGAACAAACAATGAACAACTGTATTTTTATTATCTAACATTAACAAAGATTAATAGTTAAATGTAATAAATGCATTGTTCATTGATATTAATTAATACATTAATGTTAACAAATGATACCTTACTGTAAAGTGTTACCAATTCATTTACAAATAGATGTATTTGGCACAAAATGAGATGACAGACAGAGACACTCTCTCACCATTTAATTAGCTACATGAAAAAGTAACTGAATGACACATCTTGCACATTCTGCCTGACATCTCCTTTTGTAAGTCATATAGATAAGAAACTTAATAAAGGTAAGTGATGAGACGCTTTGGATAAACTATTTTATTCACAACATGTCTTAAAATACCTTATAGGGTTATGATAACCAAAACAGTCCTGAGCTAGATCAAGCTTTGATCGCTTTAAACCAAACGGTCACTAATTAAACTACACATCGTTGTAATCAGATGCATTTTTAACTGCTGCTTTCACACTGCTGTCAGTTTGTGTTGTGTTTTTGTTACTGAGAGGAAAGCACAATATATATTTACATATTCATCAAACGCTGCTCAGGTTGGGGTGTGTCTTCTCTTGAACTGCATCCGGGAGAGCTGAATTAGTCTTGCGCTACAGCGCCACACTCGTCGAACCGCAGTATTGCAGGCTCTAGCATTAGGTCATATGAGATCAAACGATTACTCGACGACAAAAATATTTCTCGACAATTTTTGGTTATCTATAATGTGGACTAATGGTTTCAGCCCTACTACTCATTTGATCTGCGCTGCATGGACCGTTTATCCACCCGGCAGCGGTTGCGAGCTTCACTAGAGCAGCTTTACTCACTGATGAGTGTTCAGCTGTACTTAGACCTGATCTTGAAGCAGCTTCACATCGGCGCGTCTGCACTAAAGAGCTGCTGCACGCTGCGAGACGAGGCTTGCGCTCAAGTTTCGGTGCAGTTGACAGCATTGTCACTTGCCTTCGGGTCATTGTTGCATCGTCACAATGTATTTATTTGCACGTCTTTAAGCCATTCGTTCCTCGTGCTCCAGAGGGTTCCTGTGCGCTCGGTCACGTCCACAGGGCGCGCTATAAAGCCGTCTTACGAGTACCATATTGAGTTTGGTACCAAACAAGCTCAGTAGAAACCTGCACGGCCTCAAACATAAGCCCCAGTCCGGCCCGAGTCTTTTTCTCTTTCTCTCTTCCCTCTTTACTTTCTAAAGTTAATTTAGAAATATGTTTGTTTTTTGTTGAAGTGTGTTTTTTTTTGTTTGTTAAATTCAAGTTTCTGTTTTTGTAGTGGCCAGCTGCAGACAGTGAGTTTGGTTAATCTAGCCTTCTCAAATCATCACTTGACTAAAATAACATCTATATAAAATACTTAAAGCCTATCACAATGTTAGTTAAATGTTTGTGCGGAGAGTGGAGTTTTATTCCTATTGTAAAATAATGGAACATTAGGTCTTATATTTATTGGTCAAATATATTTCTTCGTACAAACAAACGAAGGCTGTGCTTATGAACGCTACTTTACTTTAATATGTATTATACAGAGACCAGATGAAGAGAAAACACCATCTGAGCTCTTCTGAAGACATATAATCTGCCAGCGCAACTCAACCAACGTCAATCCACACACTTTTATAGATTTTCAACCGGTTGGGCGTGCATCGTTACATCCCGAAATATTTCAAATGATATTTAAACCCTGTGAGCCTGCAGAGGATTTCTAGTGTAAATGTGCTAAAGCAATGCTGTACGTGTTCAGTGTCTGTGGAGTAGATGTGCCGTCACTGGCTCACTCTGATCTCTTGCTGCTGAATGCCATTTAAACTGACCATATAATAGACGTCATGAATTCAGATTAATGCCTCAGCTCAGCTGGTTTTTATGAGTAATGAATATGCTTGAAATGTGAATCTGATTTATTGAATCCATTAACACTCTGGAGGCACTGTACCTCAAAATACCATGATGCTCCTGAGCCACCAGACTAATGCCTGTCCAGCATCAAATACACCGACACATCTCTGTTACCCTGATGTTTAGAAGCTCTCGCATGAGAAGTGATGCAGAATAAGAGCGTCTGCTCAGACTGAAGGTGTGGAGATGAGATGAGGTGTCAGTGCTGTTGTCCTGCGGTGTGTGTGTGTAACGCTGAGTGTGTGTGTGTTTCAGGAGGATGAGAAGTTCCTGACGGAGGTGTTTGCTCAGCTCACAGATGAAGCTACAGAGGACAGCAAGAGGAGAGAGCTGGTACATCACACACACGTATGTTATAAACCCGTCACACACACGCCAGGCGTTCACGCCTGTCCTCTCTACGTCTGCAGGTGAACTTCTTCAAGGAGTTCTGTGCTTTCTCACAAACGCTGCAGCCGCAGAACAGAGACGCCTTCTTCAAAACGCTGGCCAACCTGGGCATCTTACCGGCGCTGGAGATCGTGATGGTGAGTGAGCCGCTGCTGAGTGCAGGAGGTGAGCGTCCTCAGCTCGGCTGACGTCTGTGTCGCGTGCTGTTGTTTTGAAGGGCATGGATGACGTCCAGGTGAAGGCCGCAGCCACAGACATCTTCTCGTACCTGGTGGAGTTCAGTCCGTCTATGGTGCGCGAGTTCGTCATGCAGGAGCCGCAGCAGGCCGACGACGTGAGTATCCGCCGTTCCCTGCGTGTCTGCATCACTGGACCTGTGCTTCACAGCAGCAGAGAGTCTTTGTGTCCTTTAAACACTTCTTACTAGTAGCTCCAGCTCTGAGGGCCAGAAGATGTGACCGTGTGAGCATGAGCAGGATAAAGAGCTGAAGTGTGGATTTTTGCTGAATAGAACAGATAATGGAGTTTGTTGCTGGAATCATTTATCGAATGACTCTTGCTCTCATGACAGATTATTCAAAACCATTAAGGCATCACTAAGACTAATTAAAAATATCATTTAGTATTTTGACGTCTCCAGTGATTTGTCACCGCACAATTAAGAGCACCAAAACACTTTTATTGTTTGAATTTTGTGACCAAATGACCAGAATTTAAATGAGACTTCAAGCATTGCTGCAGCCGTGTGTAGTGAAGGTTTCTTCACGTGTCAGAATAAGAGATGGTTCAAATGAAGATCCCAGTGCATCATAAAGCGGATGTTTTTGTGTGCTGGTGTGTTCAGGACGTGCTGCTGATTAACGTGGTGATCAAGCAGATGATCTGTGACTCGGACCCCGAGCTGGGCGGTGCAGTGCAGCTGATGGGGCTCCTGAGGACCCTCATCGACCCCGAGAACATGCTCGCTCCGGCCAGCGTGAGTACAGTCTGACACAACACTTTCACTTCTGACTCGCCAGAGAGTCGCCTCCCACGCTTGTGTCTGGATGAGCAGAAGAACATCCTCCACTTCTGTGTGTGTTTGGACAGAAAACGGAGAAGAGTGAGTTCCTGAGTTTCTTCTACAAGTACTGTATGCACGTGCTGACGGCTCCACTGCTGGCCAACACCGCGGAGGAGGACCGAGGTGAGACACACGCCTGCTCGTCTGCAGCAGTCAGCCGTCTGTGAGCGCACATATCAACACGTGTCTGTCTGTCCACAGATCTGACGGAGGGAGCGGCTAAAGTCAACCCCGTGTGTCCAGGTACCCGTCTCCTCTCAGTGAGCTCACTCTGCTGTAGAGGTCTTCTCGGGACGTGCAGAAATTATTTTTTGACCCGAGACAGACCTGATGAAATTAGACGCCGCTCCGACTAGGGCTGGGAAAATAAATCGATGATTTTCCGAATGCATGGCGAGTCTTTCTGGAGTGGATTGTGAGCGTAGTTTTGAACAGCAGGTGGCGCTGCATGCTCCAGAATCAGCCGTACTCTGCTGCACTCGAGTCTAAAATAATCATTCATAGGATTGGAGAAGGTTGAAGTGAATCACAAGGGTGTTCACAGTGTGCTGTGTTTACATTAATCTGGCGTCATAAAAGCATTGTGATCCGAGGTGAGATTACAGACTCAGCCGGACACACAAGTGCTCTTCAGCGCTCTTCTTCATCAGCGTTTGAGTGCGCAGATAAAACTAGAGCAGAGCGCCATCTCATGTTAACATATAAGCTCGGAATCCATTCCAGAGAGAATCATGATGCATTCAGAAGATCGATCCACGAAGCGGTTCTAAGTCTGACCCGATGGCATTTATTTTCAAACCCGTCTGGACCCGATCGTAAACAGCATTAGCATGTGCACAGTCTGCAGCCCTGCACCGTTGGCCGCTGCTCCATTACTTTAATTTATCTAGTTATTTATTATTGCTGTATATTTTTGCCTGTCTGATGGATACATTATTTAGTTCGGCTTTCAATTGTGACCGGATTTGAAAAATAAACATGATAGCTTGATAAGAAGTAAATTGACAGCCTCATAAATCATTGATTTAACAACGTTATTTACCTCGTCTCCGGTGAAGGGCTTCTGCGCGCACAAAAGAACAGCCCTGCATGAACACAGCGTGATGAAGCGAGTGGATTTTCCTGATCTCATATCTAGATGGATTTCGAGGTTACAAACGTAGACTCTGTTCCGTTTCTACGTGCGTTTCTCAAAAATGAACTTAGCACAGGTTCACATCCGTGATAGTTTAAAGAATTCAATTTGGAAAAAGCACATTATATTCCAAATGTCCAAGAATATTATTTTAAGTACCCGAGGCCACCAGTACCGAACCCGACCCGTGTCCGAGGCACTCGTAGAAGCTGAACCCGCTCAGGTTTGGGATCCGAGTGAAGAGCTCTAGCCTGTGTGTGTGCTGTGTGTCAGATAACTTCCAGACGGCGCAGCTGCTGGCTCTGATCCTGGAGCTGCTGACCTTCTGCGTGGAGCATCACGCGTACCACATCAAGAACTACATCATGACCAAAGACCTGCTGAGGAGGGTGCTGACGCTCATGAACTCCAAACACACCTTCCTGGCGCTCTGTGAGTATCTCTCAGCTAATGCACCCACTTTAACATTCTTGGCCCGAAACCGAACAAAATGAAACACTGAACGGCGCACGGTTTTTCACGTTTTTCCCCATGCATTTTGCCCATTGTTGTTTTTTTTTCATTTTTTTTTTTAGTCGCTTTGGATAAAAACGTCTGCTAAATAACTAAACGACTAATTGTGCTTTGTTGGTATAAAAAAACAAAAAAATTTTGGTTACTTAATTTATTTACATTTACAATTTCAGTTAAAATGAATGTTAGATAAATAAAGACAGTATTTTGCTGCTTTTGAGACCCCCTTCTTGAATGAGGCATGCGATTGTCTAAAGGCAAAAAAGAAGGAAAACTGGACACTTTGAGCAGCAAATCAGCATATTATTATGATTTCTGAAGATCATGTGACTCTGAAGACTGGAGTAATGATGCTGAAAATACAGCTGCGCATCACAGAAATACATTAGTTTAACACATTCACACAGAAAACAGACCTTTATTATTATATTTCACAATATTACAGCAGCCTTGCTGAGCAGAAGAGAATTCTTTTAAAACATTAGAATATATTACAGATCCCAATTTGAAGACTGTGTGAATGTTATAATAAATGTATTAATAGAACTGTTATTGTCTTTTTTTAATTTTACTTTACAGAACAACAGTAAAATTAGTTTCAGTTTCCTCACGTTTTGGACTTTTAACCCCATTCATGCATGTATTAGAAAACACGACGTTCTGCAATTTATGTACTAATTGTTTAAAGGGGTCCTGTTATGCTCTTTTACAGAGTCTTGATTTTGTTTTGGGGGTGTACTACAACATGCTCTCATGCTTGGTGGTTCGAAAATCCCATTATTTTTCACATAATTTACATTATTACAACACCTCTCTCTCCAGCCTGACACAAACGGCTCGATTAGTTCCGGGTTTGATGAAGTGAAAACGAAGTGTGTTGTGATTGGTTAGCTGTCCCGGTGCGCTGTGATTGGCGAACAGCTTAGACGGTGTTTCAGTATTGCCCCGCCCCTTGCCAAAACCGCAAGTTCGTCAATATTGCCATCAATTCAGACCCCAGAATATCGAACAAGAGGATCACGCAGAAGCTTTGCACGCTCGGATATTACAAGACATATTAAAGTGGTAACGTTGTTGTTTTTTTTTTTGACAATCACATTTTAGATGGAATGTCAACAATGGCTTAAAAATAACTGCATGTACAGATAAGTGCAACGGTAATATGTATTATGTTTGTTAATTCTAACATTATAACATGAATTGCAGTGAAACTGTTATACAGTTTAATTTATACCATAGTCCCACAGAGTTACACTATTATATGCGGCATATATATGCAGATTAATTCTCTGCCAGCAGGAGGCGCTGTTGGAGAGCGAGGTTTCCACGGCAACGCTGTACACAAGCAGCGCTCCGCTCACAAACGCTGCTTTATCAGACATTACATGCAAGATTAAATGAAAATGACAAACAACATTTTCTGAAGACAGTTGGTTTCCTTCAGAAATACAGTGATATTAAAAACACCCGCACCGGGTTTTGATTCTGAAACGTGCAGTGCTCAGCCAACCGTTCTCCGCCCGCCAACCGATTTGTGACGTCACTAACACCGGAAAACAACGCTGTAGTCCAAACGAGCCGTTCGTTGTAGTTCTTGAAAAGGGATTTTTTAAAAACGAAACGCCTCCCTTTGGAGTTGACTTTGAGATTTGTAACTTTGTAGATCTTTTTATGCCCAAACATACACACTACACACCGACTAACATTCACAAAGTGAAAAAGCATAATCGGACCCCTTTAAGGCCATTTGGTGATTTCAGTCATCGCACAGTAAGCAGCCAGTCTTGCTCTTCTCATCAGAGACGTGTGGTGCAGTGTTTGTAATGCAGGTGATTGTGTTTGTAGGTGCGCTGCGCTTCATGAGGAGAATCATCGGCCTGAAGGACGAGTATTACAACCGCTACATCGTGAAAGGAAACCTGTTCGAGCCGGTCATCAACGCACTGCTGGACAACGGCACCAGATACAACCTGCTGAACTCGGCCATCATCGAGCTCTTCGAGTTCATCAGAGTGGTGAGTGTCCTCTGATCCGCTCGTGTCTGACCGCTGCGGTTGGGAATCCAGAGTCACTTCCAAGTCCAGAATCAGACACTTGTTGTAAAATTAAGATTTTAATTCCGCCGATCAATTCCTGTGCGCATCTTTTATTTTTAGCTGGCGAAAAGGGTTGTTAAAAATGTATTTGTCTTTGAATCATTCATTCAAGAGATTCATTCAAAAACACTGATTCATCCAGTAATGAACCGAGTCAATCTTGAGTGAGTCATTGAATCATTCCATCAGATTTTTCTTCAGAATTGTGAGAACTACAACCTCCATTAAAAACTAAAGTGTCTCAATTTATCCAGAACGGTGCAGCTCTACACAAACAGCTCTTAATAGAGTCCGGTTTTTATGTAATTTATTTTTAATTTTTTCATGGTATTCAGCAGCAATTAAATGTTTTGCAAAAAGAGACACAGAATAAATGTTTGATATCTAAATGTTTGACTTGATTTTTAACCACAGTCGAAGCTAGGAATCGATGAGCAGAATCTGAATCAGATATTCAAACGATACCCAACCCTACTGACCGCTGTCCTTCCGTTACCAGGAGGACATCAAATCTCTGATTGCACACATCGTGGATAACTTCTACACGGCGCTGGAGTCCATCGAGTACGTGCAGACCTTCAAGGGTCTGAAGGGCCGCTACGAGCAGGAGAAGGAGCGTCAGAGCCGAGGACTCAGCAGGTGCTCCGTCTGCAGAAGCACACTACTCTGAGCCACACATTTATCCATTATTTTGACTTCAAATCCAAACCTTGTTACTGAAAATGCTTCCTCAGCACAGTACAGTAATACAATCTTTCATAGACGTATTCACATTTAAACTCAATAAATATAAACCACGTATTACTCGATGCGTTTGACTTCTAGATTGTACATTAAGTCGCTCAAGCAAGTGGCAGCACATTTAAACACAGCATGAAGCCTATTTTTCTAACGTTAAAAGTAGGCTATAACCAATATTAAATAAACTCCGCACTGACAGAAACAGTCGGCTCTCGTGCCTTTAAATCTTTATTACGAGCGATCCCTCGGGTCTTAAAGAGTGTTGTTTTTCTACTTCCACAAGTGAATTATGTTTCCTTGTTTGAAGTGAAGTGATCTATTTATAGTGAAATTACTATATTTTCGTGTCAATCCATGTTCATTTTTATCACTGTCACTTTAACCCTTGTGTGTCAATTAAAACAAGTTACACGCAGGTTCACACATGTCCAAAAACTCATACAAATTTGAAGCTTGGGAGCACAGACTTGAGTGTGGTCTCATTTTAAAGAAGACCCTTGACAGATTAAAAATGTTGTAAAAATTTTAAACCAAAAAAGTTAGAGCACCAAACTTTTCCCATTAGCTTCAGCAAAGCTCCGCCGCTGCACACAGCGCTGGGATGTGATGTACAGTACAGTACGATGTCTCTCAAACATTACACACACAATTACAGCTGCATTATTTATCCACCTGACTCTGTAATACAGCAAAAGCAGAAAACAGGATAAACATTTTTGTCCTTAAGGTCCTGAGAGGATCTTTTTTTTTTTTCTAGTGTAAAATAGATTTTTTTTAAAGGAAATGAGGGCAAAATATTAAAATTCCAATAAAACACCTGTACAAAAATGTATTCAGTTGGCATTAACACAGGCAAAATGATTAAAAAAAAGCCACAAATGTCCATAAGGTCTCAGAAGGGTTCAGTGTGTTCTGCAGACCGTGTGCACGCGGAACACGCTCTGCAAACGGAGTAATGTGACGCTGGTCATCCTCTCACAGGTATCGCAGGGACGCCCGCTCCTTCGAGGAGGACGAGGACATGTGGATGAACGAGGACGAGGAAGAGGAGGATGCCTCCGACGCAGGGCTGGACAAGTGCAAGAGCGACTACGGGAAGTTCATGGAGAGCGAGAAAGGTATCCGTGCAGGGTTTCTGTGGGCTTCAAGTCTTTATTCGCTCCTCCACAAATTAAGGCCTAGAAAGATCTTACGTTAGAGTCTTGAATTCATAAGGACATGGCCTTAAATGAATATATTCCTCTTCCAATACAAATACCTAAACGTCCTTAAATCAAGACACATTTACTGGAGATGCAAAATGAAGATATTACGTCTTGTTTTCTGATAAATTAAACAATTGAGTTTGTTTCAAACTAGAACAAAAACTTATTTTCTCTTTGAATTTCGTAGATTTTTCTGCAAACTTGCTTCACTTTGATCAGTTTCACAAGGCTTCTCCAGTAATATCTTGCTTTAAGAGTCTGTAGACATTTGCACTAGAAAACATTTTTTATTTCATTGTAAAATGAATTAAAGGTAATGGCGATCTGTTGGAATTAGAATTTTTCAAACTTTGAAGTGTTACTAATAAGACATTTGTTTAAAGACCGTATTGTTCCTTAAATGATCTTCACTTGGTCTTAAAGTCTTAAGCGAGGCATGGTGAAGGCTGCAGAAAGCTGCAAGTGGCTGGTGTTTTGTGTTTTCAGTGAAAGAGAGTCAGGACAAGGAGAACCAGCCCAAGCGCACGGCGAGCGGCAGCTTCAAGTTCACCTTCTCTCACTCAGCTGGAGCGGCTAACACCGCTAACGGCTCCAAACCTCCACCCTCCGCTTCCTCCAGCAGAGCTGCAGCGCCACCTTCAGGCCAGGCCCGGGTACGGCACGCACTCACATGGACGCTGTGCAGGGGGGGGGTATCGGGAACGCTTCCAAGTGTCCAGAACCGGGTATTTGAGACGTGCACATCTCGATTCTGCTTAAATCGTTTATAATCACATTCAAATGTGAACGCAGGAATCGTTAAGTGCAGGAACGGAGAGAACTCTGTTTGTGTGCAGCGCAGAGATCAGAGAACAGCGTCTCGGTGTGGGTTCCTCCTGTGTCCGTTCTCCAAGCGTTCCGTGCGTTTCTGGGCTGGATCTGACTTCTTTCATATTTATCGACCCGTATGCAGAAAACTACGTCAGTATATCATCATTTTAGTCTTAAGTGAACGTAAACAGATGAGAGAGAAAACACTTGTGTGTTTAGATCTGCGTGCGTTCGGTGTTAAAGAGACAGCAGCCTAATAAACGCTCCGCCTGTCATTAACGTTACTCAAAGAACTGAAGGAAATCACTCGCTGATCTTTACTGAATATCTTCAGTAACTTTAATCAGGATTCATCTAGATTCTATTTATGAAAATAAAACTAGTGTTCTTAAACTTTTAATCACCTACACGTTTCTGTACCTGAAATTGGTTTAGTCATATTTGTGCTATTACTAATTGATCTGATTGTTCCTATTTTATTACTGACTGTTTACGTGTCTTTAACACTAATATTAGAGGTTTATATTAGTCTAGTTGTTTTCTGGCGGCTGCTGGTTTTTGCTCGTGTTATTCAGCAGCAACAGAACGCTTCGTAAAAACACTTTATATATGGGATGTTTTATCTTATTGGAAACACAACTAGTAATCGATAAGACCTGGAATGGATACCTATGTTTGAGTGTGTGGTGTTCTCCTCCGAACAGACCGGGCTGGTGGGGCTCGTGGACTACCCAGACGATGAAGACGAGGAGGAGGAGGAGGAGGAGGAAGAGGAGGAGGAGAGCGCTGACGAGGAGCAGTCGCCGCGCAAGAGGCCTCGTCTGGGCTCGTAAAGCCCGGCTGCGCTCACACTTCCACCCCAGCTGAACCAGAGGAGCTTCCAGTGAGCCAATCGCAGCGCAGCAGGGGCTGATGGGAGCGCCGCGCAGGCTAGCAGGACTAGCCGCACTGATCGAGCTGGATCGGCTCGGACTCTGAAGAGCTGCTGTCGTCGCGGCCCAAGTTCAGTGACATCGGCGGATGTGGCTGCTTCCTTTTTTAGTGATTTCTTCTGGACGCTTGTGTTTTTTAATGATTGGCGGGAGATCTCGCCGGCGCGCGAGCGTTATTAACCTTTATAATCAGACGTCTGGAATTCAGGCTAGAAGGTGCAGCGCTGATGGTTTTAAAACACATTAAATTGCAGTAAATGTTTTGATTTGTGTGATTTGTGGCGCAGACGTCGCTCCTGATCTGAGGACTGATCTGAGGTCAGCTTTGGCTCGTCGGTCGCGCTGCGAGAGAACACCGAGTGTTAAACCAGGCTGATCGGACTACATCTTTCAGATGCCTAGATTAAATATTAAAAGCAGTTTTAGTTTTTCCCTCATTTTTGTACACTTTCCTACTAGCACCATCCGTTAAAGAGCATTTGTATGAATTTGATATTTTTTACAATTTTCAGATTAAATTTGGTCCTGCAATTAAACGAGGTTGTTCAGTATTTTGTGCCGTGTTTGAGTAGGTCTGATAACAGAGGCACAGTTTACCAGAAGCATGATCGGTTATGATGACTGAGCAGGGATCGATCTCGTACCTTTGACTCCGTCAGCTGGACGACCAGTCGACCCTCGAGTCCAGAAGGACCCCTGTATCCTGAGCTTGGGACAGACGTGTGTAGTGCTGTCCAGAACCACAGACGCCTGCAGCTCAGTCATCGTCCGTTTCTCAAGCCTCTGGCAGAATATCATTCAGGTCACACGTCTACACTTCCTTTTAATTGATTATTAAATAGTTTAATGCAAGTTTGTACATGCTAGTTTCCATGACGGAGTTAAGAATATAAATCGTTTCATTCGTACCGGAGCTGCATGTTTCTAATGATTATTAAACCACAAACACACACTCTGCGAAAGCGGCAGCACACGATGTGTGAATCCACTCGCTCGCGCTCATTCATACAGAATACCAGAGCTGCTGTAATTAGAAATAAAGAAAAGTAAAAAAGCAAAAAAAAATTAGAATTTTATTTCCTTGTGTATTTTTTTACATCTTTATTTCCACATTTCTTTATTTCTACATCTGTGTGTCCGTAGGGTAATGAGGTCACAGGGACGGCTTGTGGAGCCCAAACGAAGTACAAGAAGTGTAGCCTACATGACGCGCATCTACAGCCTGTCGATAGAGTGATGAATGACTGAGATGGGCAATATGACCAACATCTTATATCACGGTTATTATTTCAGTGTCACGTGGGGGGTTGTTTCGGTGCAATCTGTGATCGTGTGTATTTGCTGTGCAATCGCTCTTTTATGCGTGCCTGGTTTTTTTGGGTTTCACTTTCAACGCATACAGCGCATGTTTCCAGGATTCAGAATAGAAGAGGCATCGGTTACTGAAGAAGATCTGTCGTCTCGCGCCGCTTCTCGTGTGGACCGTCACCGCATCAGCTGACTATAATGGGTTCTTTTGGTGTAGATACGGATTAATCGCACGTCTTAGGCTGGAAATATCCAGAATTAGGTCAAACAAAAGGTGTCCATGTTCCGGAGCTAGCGGAACACACGCCATGCATTGAACACCAGCATCATCCAAACAGCGCCTGACGTGTGCCTCAGCTTTTTGAGCTGTAACCAACAACCAAAAACAACATTGACAGCATCAGAAACAAACCTGTGAACTGATGTCCGGGGAATTTAAAAAAAAAAAAAAAAGTATTAAATGCATGCATCATGAATATGGAATGCCACGATTCCAATTGATAAATTCAGTTAAAATAATAAAGAGCTGTTACTAGTAAAAATCCACTCAAGTGTCAACAGAAGCCATCAGAGACATCATTACTGAATGCATTTACACTGCAATTAGCCTACAAATGCATAAAATGTTATGAAATTGTTTTAAATTTTGAAGGCAGAAATATGTTAGGCAATCAATTAAATGATGCGTTTAATATGAAACTAAACCAGACACTAGGTGGCGCCAAGTCCCTATTAATGAGTGAGTTGAATCCATTCAGCGGATTCCTTCAAACGGGTTACACTGATTACGAAAACACCACTTGTTGCCGCAGTTCAGCTGTGGATTTGTTTCTGTGATCATTATATGTAGGCCTTGGTGTTATTTAAAAAAATCTAATAAAATCTTTTCGTGACAAAATGATCAAAAAGATGGCAGGTAGGGGACATGTTCGGGGGAGCACGATCACAGACTGCACACTTCCCAGCCGAAACAACCCCCCACGTGACACTGAAATAATAACCGTGATATAAGATGTTGGTCATATCGCCCATCTCAGTCATTCAGTCATTCATCACTCTATCGACAGGCTGTAGATGCGTCATGTAGGCTACACTTCTTGTACTTCGTTTGGGCTCCACAAGCCGTCCCTGTGACCTCAAGCTGACCCTCCACTACTCTGACTGAGACACGACACACCCTCCTCATTACCCTACGGACACAGAGAAAGAAATGCGTAAATAAATACATAAATATAAAAAGTAATAAATGTGGGGAAAAAATACATATGGAAATAAAATTATGAACTTTATTTTTGCTTTTTTACTTTTCTTTGTACATTTATTTATTTCTAATTATGGCAGGATTGGCATTCCATACATTCACTCCTTCCACTGTATCAGTGGGTCATTCTACAGAAACGTCCACTTTTGGTATCGCAAGATGGCTTCAATTTATTTTTTTAACTTGGACCACATTATTAGATTACCTTTTGATTTTATGAATACATATAAATGACAGCTTAATTTAAAAAAAAAAATTGTGCAATTATTTCAAGACCACATTAAAAAACACACAAATAAGCTGTTTTTACCCCTTGCAAAAATCAACATTTTAACTTTCATTATTATGCTACACGTATGGACTTAGAGTGCATTTCAAAATCAGCATAACACTGGAAGCATTCTTTTACATTACAGGCCACTTGTGCAAGAACATCAGTTTATCTTTTCTCCTGGCGCAAGCCGAGATGTTTGCAGTAATGACGTCTCAGTCTCGTCTTGCTGTTCGTTGTGGGACAGAAGGTCAAGGTCCACTGGGTTCTGTTCCTTCAGTCTCTGCTGGATTCACTCATTATCCAGTGAATGGCCAAAAGATGACCCCATTAACAAAGATGAATAAATACTGAACCATGGGGTTTTGAGGTCATTGGGCAGAAAATCTGCTGAGAAGCTGAGGTGCAAAGTGATCAAAATTCATCATTAAAGTCATTGATTATATTGATGGAAGAGAAACACTGTATAACTTGAAAGCACATATATTCTAAATGCAAATATTGCCATTAGTGTCCAATGTGTGTTGTGTTGACACGAGCAAACACTCTCACAATTCAACCCCTCTGTTCTGTCATCCAGGAAAAGCACACTTTAGCACCATTTAAAAAATAAATAAACCAAGACCTAAAGTCAAGTCAAGTCACCTTTATTTATATAGCGCTTTTACAATACAGATTGTGTCAAAGCACTTAACAGTATCAAATTGGAGGATAGAGTGTCAGTAATGTATAATGATAAGATTAAACACTCAATTTTCAGTGAAAGGCATTTCATTATTGAATTCAGAGATGTCATTGTCTAGCTCAGTTTAGTTTAAATAGTATCTGTGCAATCAAATCGGCGATAATCGCTAGAAATTAAGTGTCCCCAACTGAGCAAGCCAGAGGCGACAGCGGCAAGAAACCAAAACTCCTCCGAGACAGAATGGAGAAAAACCTTGAGAGAAACCAGGCTCAGTCGGGGGCCAGTTCTCCTCTGACCAGACGAAACCCGCAGTTCAAAAGTTTATATTTCTATTTTAATTTTGTTGCAATTTCTAACAATAGTAGTATTATGTAGTTAGGTATTTTATTATATTTTTAGTTTTATTGTATTTAATCGAGGTCATCACTGGGGATATATCTCTGGGGGTCATCTGGGTGTCCTGGTCTCCGCTGACGATCAGGGCTGTAGACATCATCTCTTGGTGCTGATCCACCATCTGATCGGATACGGACTGAGAAACAGACTAGGAAAGAAACAAACAAATATTAGCGTAGATGCCATTCTTCTTACGATGTAACGAGTACATCGTGTGTTATGGGGAGTGTTCGGTTCCGGTTGATCTAATTAATGCAGCCTAACAATCCTTTAACGGATTTGAATAATAGAAGCGTATTAGTGTGTTATGTGTAAGCCAGGCTAAAGAGATGGGTCTTTAATCTAGATTTAAACTGACAGAGTGTGTCTGCCTCCCGAACAGTGTTAGGTAGACTGTTCCAGAGTTTGGGTGCTAAATAGGAAAAGGATCTGCCGCCCGCAGTCGATTTTGATATTCTAGGTATTATCAAACGGCCAGAGTTTTGAGAACGCAGCGGACGTGGAGGACTATAATGCGATAAGAGCTCGCTCAAGTACTGAGGAGCTAAACCATTCAGGGCTTTATAAGTAATTAACAAGATTTTAAAATCTATCCGATGCTTGATAGGGAGCCAGTGCAGTGTTGACAGAACCGGGCTAATATGGTCATATTTCCTGGTTCTAGTAAGGACTCTAGCTGCTGCATTTTGGACTAACTGTAGTTTGTTGATCAAGCGTGCAGAACAACCACCCAATAAAGCATTACAATAGTCTAACCTTGAGGTCATAAACGCATGAATTAACATTTCTGCATTTGACGTTGAGAGCATAGGTCGCAATTTAGATATGCTTTTGAGATGAAAAATGCAGTTTTACAGATGCTAGAAACATGGCTTTCAAATGACAGATTGCTATCGAACAGCACACCTAGGTTCCTGACTGATGAAGAAGAATTGACAGAGCAGCCGTCAAGTGTTAGATAATGTTCTAGGTTACATGTGGGGTTTTAGGTCCGATAATTAACACCTCTGTTTTTCAGAATTTAGCAGTAAAAATTACTCGTCATCCAGTTTTTATATCGACTATGCATTCCGTTAGTTTCTCAATTTGGTGTGTTTCACCGGGCATGACGAAATATAGAGCTGAGTATCATCAGCATAACAGTGAAAGCTAACACCATGTCTCCTGATAATATCTCCCAAGGGTAACATGTAAAGCGTGAAAAGTAACGGCCCTAGTACTGAGCCTTGAGGTACTCCATACTGCACTTGTGATCGATATGATACCTCTTCATTCACTGCTACGAACTGATGGCGGTCAGATAAGTACGATTTGAACCATGCTAAGGCACTTCCACTAATGCCAACAAAGTTTTGTAGTCTATTCAAAAGAATGTTGTGGTCGATAGTGTCGAACGCAGCGCTAAGATCCAGTAGAACTAATAAAGAGATACAACCACGATCAGATGATAGAAGCAGGTCATTTGTAACTCTAATGAGAGCAGTCTCAGTACTATGATACGATCTAAATCCTGACTGGAATTCCTCACAGATATCATTTTTCTCTAGGAAGGAATATAATTGTGAGGATACTACCTTTTCTAGTATCTTTGACAGAAAAGGGAGATTTGAGATCGGTCTGTAATTAACTAGATCTTTGGGGTCAAGTTGTGGTTTTTAATGAGAGGCTTAATAACAGCCAATTTGAAGGTTTTGGGGACATATCCTAATGACAATGATTAATTAATAATAGCCAAAAGAGGATCTATGACTTCTGGAAGCAGCTCTTTTAGTAGTTTAGATGGAATCGGGTCTAACATACATGTTGTTGGTTTAGATGATTTAACAAGTTTATACAATTCTTCCTCTCCACAGTAGAGAATGAGTGGAATTGTTCCTCAGGGGTCTATAGTGCGCTATCTGATGCGATACTGTAGCTGACGGCTGCAAGGATACAATTTTATCTCTGATAGTATCGATCTTGGAAGTGAAGTAGTTCATAAAGTCATTACTGCTATGCTCTTGGGAAATGCCGACACCTGTTGATGCTTGATTTTTCGTTAATTTAGTCACAGTATTGAATAAATACCGAGGGTTATGTTTGTTTTCTTCTAGAAGAGACGAAAAGTAATCAGATCTAGCAGTTTTAATGCTTTTCTGTAGGATAGGGTACTTTCCCGCCAAGCTAAACGAATTACCTCTAGTTTAGTTTTCCTCCAGCTGCGCTCCATTTTCCGGGCTGCTCTCTTTAGGATGCAAGTGTGCTCATTATACCACGGTGTTGGACTCTTATCCTTAATCTTCCTTAAGCGTAAAGGAGCAACCGCATCTAAAGTGCTAGAAAAGAGAGTCCATAGTTCCTGTTACATCATCAAGTTGTTCTGAGCTATTGGATATGCTGAGGAACTGAGATAAGTCAGGAAGATTATTTATAAAGCAGTCTTTTGTGGTTGAGGTAATGGTTCTACCATATTTGTAACAAGGAGTTGGCTTTACAGCTTTAGCTATATGGAATATACAGGAGACTAGATAATGATCTGAGATATCATCGCTCTGCTGCAAAATTTCAATGCCACTGACATCAATTCCATGTGACCGTATTAAATCTAGAGTATGATTTCGACAATGAGTAGGTCCTGACACGTGTTGTTTAACACCAATTGAGTTTAGAATGTCTATAAATGCTGATCCCAACGAATCTCTTTCATTATCAACATGGATATTAAAATCACCAACGATTAGGACTTTATCTGCAGTCAGCACTAACTCCGATAGAAGATCAGAAAATTCTTTAATAAAGTCTGTATGGTGCCCTGGTGGCCTGTATACAGTAGCCAGTAGAAACATCACAGGGGATTTATCATTAATACTTGTTTCTTTGGATAACGTTATATGAAGCACCATTACTTCAAACAAATTATACTTGAAACCCAACCTCTGAGAGATACTGAAAATATTGCTATAAATTGTAGCAACACCTCCCCCTTTACCTTTTGGACGCGGTTCATGTTTGTAACAGTAATCTTGGGGTGTAGACTCGTTTAAAGTAATGTAATCATCTGGTTTTAGCCAGGTTTCTGTCAGACAAAGCACATCTAGTTTATGGTCAGTGAACATATTTACAAAAAGTGCTTTTGAAGAAAGGGATCTAATATTCAATAAGCCAAGCTTTAATGTGTTTATCTGTATTATATCGTTTTTTTATTTGTTGAACATCAATTAAATTGTTACTATTACTTTGGTTTGGATGTTTTCTGTATTTTCTAGTTCGGGGAACAGACACAGTCTCTATAGAGTGATGTCTAGGTGAAAAAGTTTCTGTGTGCTGAGAGTTAACTGACTTCTGTGACGTGAGGCGGCTAGCAGACGGTCGGTTTAGCCAGTCTGTCTGCTTCCTGACCTGGGCTCCAGTTAGTCAAGTACAAACTCTAAGACTATGTGCCATATTTCTAGAGAGAAGAGCGGCACCACCCCAGGAGGGATGAACACCATCTCTTTTCAACAGGTCAGGTCTGCCCCAGAATTTCTTCCAATTGTCTATAAAGCCTATGTTATTCTGCGGGCACCACTTAGACATCCAGCCATTGAGTGACGACAGTCTGCTATGAATCTCATCACCACGGTAAGCAGGGAGCGGACCAGAGCATATTACAGTGTCTGACATCATACTTGCAAGTTCACACACCTCTTTAACATTATTTTTAGTGATCTCCGACTGGCGAAGTCGAACATCATTAGCGCCGACGTGGATAACAATCTTACTGAATTTACGTTTAGCATTAGTCAGCACTTTTAAATTTGCCAAGATGTCAGGCGCTCTGGCTCCTGGTAAACAATGGACTATGGTGGCTGGTGTCTCTATTTTCACGTTCCGTACAATAGAATCGCCAATAACTAGAGCACTTTCATCAGGTTTCTCAGTGGGTGCTTCACTGAGTGGGGAGAACCTGTTTGATGTTTTGATCGGAACGGAAGAGTGGTGTTTTGACCCGTGACTAGGCCTCCTCACAGTCACCCAGTTGCCCTGCTGCACGGGCTCAACCGAAACCGAACAATGTACAGGACTCCCTGAACTAGTCGCATCCAAAGCAGTATCTACAGCCCTCACATTCTTACTGTCCTCATGCGTGGATGCGTGTCTCTAGAGTGACAAGCTAACGGCTAACAAGCTGCACTCGCGGTTTTAAAAGCGGACGATCAAATTAGTTAGATTAGTTTGAAAGATAACACCAGAAATATGGTGGGAATTAAGTTATATATTATCACTTTAGACAAAAGGGAGTGAAAGTAAGGTAGAGATTCAATAAAAAGCGAAGGTACACGAAGCTACAAACACAAACCTCTCAGCAGCACAACAGACTGAAGCAATCGATCAGGAGCCAAAAAGCATAATGAGTGTAGAATTAATAATGAAGCTTGCATACAGCATTCCTCTGCTTGTACACAGTGCATGCTTCTCCACCGCTTCGTCCTAGTGTACCTCCAGAACCTGACCCAACATCTCCACCTCAAGACTCATCTCTGTCCTGGACAACAGACGCCGTTGTCTCCTGATCGTACCCTCCGGCTCCTCCGGGACGCTCCTGGTTCACGCACCGATGTCAAGCATCTCAGAGACACCTTGCCAAGATCCTCCCGTCGTCCGTTCCCTGCCGGCCGTGTTGGGAAGGTTACTCTGGACATGTAATAGGTTACACTTTAGAATACTGTTCCATCATTACTGAATAACTGCACAGGAACACCTCCTGGTGTGCTGTTATAATACATAAATGAAGATTTTGTTTCATTAATATTATTGCCTGTAACATGTCTGTGCCGTACCCAAATCAAGAATTAACGACCATTTCTACAGCCATAGTGAAGATACAGCAGAGAAAGATCGAGAGCGCAGACCAACACTGAACCAACAAATTATCATTGAATCAATGTTGAAGTTTAACATCGATTTTTTGTCAGGTTTGCACCCTGAAATAATGATGAAAAATAGATCAAGATGGTCATAAAATCAACATTTCTTCAACGTAAATTAAATCACTTATTTAACATTGAATCAACAGAAACATTATCAAATCAATCCTGCTTTTACTCCTTTCAATCAGAGAACATGCAGGACTGCAATTAATATGGTTTTAAAATAAAAAAGTCACTCAAAGTAAACAGTTTACATGCAAAAATATTTATTTTTGCCCCCACACTATTTGAACAGAAAAATAACATTATATTCAAGTAAAACAAGTGATTCTTTAAAAAGAATAAATAAATAAAAAACTTGGTGGTGTCTTCAAAACATATAGGCACGGATTCACAGACAGGGCTTAGCTTAAGCCAGAACTTGGCCTTAAATTAGGATACATAAACAGCTTTTATAAAAATGCAATAAATAAATAAATAAACATTACTGGTGTGCATCTTGAGACAGGCAATGCCAATGACATTAAGATTGGTCAGAGCCAGTTATTTTCAGTTAAGACAGCTCAAACATCGGACTAGCCTTGTGAAACTGGGAGACAGAGCTTAAAATACACTTTACATACAGAATATGGTCAAATGAATGACAAGGTGACTTAATTACATGGAACAGTTCATTCTGAAGTTATAAAGCAAATGCCAGGAGAAGAGCCTGTAAAACTGACAACAAATGCAAACTGCATCTGCAAAATGGAAGTAAATGCAAATGGACAAAGGGGAAATGTGCTGTTAATTGACTTCCCGTCAGCTCATCCAAGCTGTGGCTGTGTTTCTTCTCCAGAAGAACAGTAAAGAAGACACGAAACCAGTGTTTGATTAACCTAATAGCTATGTTTTTCATTCTGCATTTGTCCCTGTTTGTAGCCCATCAGAGCGACATCTCCTGGGTTTGCTCACGTCAGGGAAGAATGAATTTCTGATGATTGTTACCTGTGACAGGTGTTGCATTTTCAACACTGAAAAGCACTGAATTATCAGCATTGATCCAATATTATTTAGCATTGAATTTTCAACCTCAACCAAAATGATGAATCAATGTCACCTTGCCATCAGCAACCTCGCCTTCTCGCATCTGCAGCGCTTTAACTTTAGATCTTCTCTATTCTTGGAACAAAATTAATGCTTAAAGTTGATTCAGTATTACTCTTAATGAAAAAATAAATCCCACACAACATCAGCAATACTACAATGACAAAGTATTAAACATAAAACTGTTATTAACAGAACGAATAAGACCTGCGTTGTAACAAATATTTTGTAACAAGGTTTTTGGATTTTCCTTTACTTCAAACGACTGCTTTGGCTCATTAATAATAATTTACGCTTTACACTATGTAAAGAACATATTATAAAATGACCAATTTATGGTTGTGCAAATTCAAACGTTCAACATTTTTTTTTAATAATTATTGACCTAGAGAGTCTAGAGAATAGTTCTGCATTGATTTGATTGATTTTGAGTTGAAAACTAAGGCTAGTTCACAGAAGTAGGATTTTTAAAAATAATCTCAAATACTTAAACAACAGTTTGATTGACAGCAGTGATCCTAGAGGCAAAGTTGATCAGAATGAGAAGATCTATCGTATGCTATGAAGATATAGTGTATAAGTGAATATTATGAACATTTTATTGCAATTTGAGGTCATTTACTAAAGAAATAGTGTGTTTCAGAGGCCTTTTTCACTGTTATAGCGCCACCTACGGTCCAATCTCCTTGAATATCGGCATGCATGTTAAGAGTCATCTGACACATGTTTTCAACAAGTTTCGTAAAGTTTTGAGTTTTCGTTTAGGTTTTATAGGCTTCTGGATATATTTGGCCACACCCCTCTTTATTAAATGAGCCAATTATAGCTAACAAAAGGACAAAATTCAACATTTTTTCGATAATTATTGATCTAGAGAGTCCAGAGATTATTGCTGCAGTGGTTTGATCGAGATTGAGCAAAAAAACAGAGACTAGTTCGCAAAAGTAGGTTTTTAACATATTTATGAATAATTAATGAAATATTTATGAATAATTAATAAATGATTGACAGCAATGGTTTTTGAGGCAAAGTTGTTCATTATGAGGAGATCTATCAAATGATATACATATTGTGTGGATTTGTGAAACGCCACGTGATTACAGAGCCAAAATAGCTCGTTAGCACCAACTAGTGGCTGATTTCTTTCAGAATTCTTACAGACCTTTAGGGCCGTGAGTCGAACATGCCCACCGAGTTTCGTTCCGATCGACCACCGTTAACTTTTGTTTAATAGGTGTTTAAATTTCATTGGCCAATGGCAGCCATGTTTTTTGAGATACGCAAATGACCTCATATACACTCGTGCCCCTTTGGACCAAAACGCTGTATACCAATTTTCCAGTCGATCGGACTAACGGTCGCGTAGTTATAGCTGTTTTTATGTTTTTCCCTCTTACAGCGCCACCAAGTGGCAGAGCTGCGCAATTG
>NC_081167.1:192500-195000 GCF_012432095.1 Onychostoma macrolepis | reverse complement strand
TCTTTATTCAGAAATGATTCAGACACTTTGACCTGATCATGTTTTGCTTCAGTGTTTTTCTTTAGTTGCTAATGCAACCTTTTTCCACCACAGACTGAACACAGTTAAGCATTTCTTGGTAATTGGTTGAGCTGAAGTGGTATTATTATCTATTATCTAATAATGTAGGCTACTTAAATGTAACAGCTGACAGCAGTTATCTGACATTATCAAGAAGAAATTGTTCTGACGCAGTTTCTTGCCATATTTTGTTTCCATTTTCTAAACTATAGCGAATAAACTGATGATGTGAGAAATGCTGGTGTCTGAATAAATTATGGTTTGACAGTCTCTTTCTTCCATTTTATGTTTTCATCTGTCAAACTATCATAACTGAAGTGTCCGAGCTTCACGACTGCGCACGAAGATATCCACACAATATTCGCATCTTTATATGAACCGCGAATTTAGTTGCATGACCACGAGATGTCAGTATGATTCGACATATATTCTCTGCTCATCACCAGTTATTCTCCTGGGTTTTCTCATATATATATATACACACACACACTGATGACGGAGTATTAAGCGTGTCGAGAGCGCGCACAGATATAAACTGACGCGTTATATTTAGAGCGTTTATAGTGATTGCGCACCGGTGTGTGTGTGTGTGTGTGCTGCTCGTTCAGGGAGTGTGTGATTGTTTCCAGACAGCGCGGATGCTGCCTGCTAAGGGAGCAGCAGTGGGCGTGTTCTCAATGGCGCACTAATACATTAGTCCTAGGAATTGTATCCTACTGTACCCGTTGTGCGCATGCAGCATGTTCTGAATGAATTAAAAATAATATACTGTATTTATATAATATACTGTATTTCTGATAACCGGACACGCCACGTGGTTCTGCCCAGTACAGTGCAGTGTCTGTAGTGTAGTGCGGCGCGCGGCGGAAGTGGAGCGCAGTGAATCAGTGCCCTCGCTAGTGTGCTGCTGTAGTACAGGCGGCGCTTTGTTCCACTCACGCGCACTCGCCGTTAGAAGCGCGACGCGTCACGCCAGTCTAACGGAAAACAGCGGCTCTGCGCTGGGGATGAAGGGATCGGTCTCCGGCGGAGAATAAGCGGAGGATTCCTCAGAGCGAGCCGGCTCCCGCGGCTGGACTCGGGTCAGAAGCCAGGATTGTCCCGCGGCTGGATGCGGAGGAATAGAATGAGCGCGGCTTCGTAAACACTCGGTTCTCCAAACACTCCCGCTTTATTCCCGCGCCATGGACAAGATGGAGCAGGAGGTGTTCACGCCTTTGTTGGAGGATTTTCTGCTGTCTCCGCTGGTGTGCTGGGTGGGTGATCGCGCGGATCCGTGTCGCGTCGCGTCGCGATGGTCTGCAGGGCTTCATCTGTGTGTGTGTGTGTGTGTGTGTGTGTGTGTGTGTGTGTGTTTGTAGGTGAAGACGGTGTCTCCGCTGCGCTCCGATGGCTCTCCTCTGTCGGAGTTCGTGACGCTGCTGGACGGGGTTTATCTGAACGACATCATGACTGAGATGTGAGTACAAACAGATTCATGATGGAGGCTGAATGACTGAAGCTCGTCCTCAGACTGTCGTGTTTATAGAGTAACGCTGCTGTCACACCAGACTTCATTATAACATGTTGGTTATAATATGCTGAATCACAGTAATCATGCTGTATTTCAGTGATATCACTATCAGCAGGGCTGTGATTGGGCCGCTTGTGGTCACGTGACTGGTGTTTGTGATTAGTGCTGTATTGCTTTTATACAGGAGTTCAATAAGTCTGACCAGCAGCCAATCAGAGTTGAGGATGGCAGCTGGCTCTGGGGCTGTGTTCCAGTTCATTTTTTATGCCCTTCACGCCGAACTTCCCTCCGTCTGGTTGACTCGGCTGTACGCCGTTGATTGCGTTGCGTGAGTGCCCACTGCTGGCAGAAGAACCCTTGCATCGGGCTGAACTGGAACGTCCTGAGCCCTGATCACTTAAGGCCCCGATATACTTCAAACGAAGTTCGTTTTCGTTCTTCGTTTGGGGGCAAAACGAAGTTTGAAGAGGCTGAGTTAATGTAAACGTGTCGCGCTGCTCGCGCGTGTGCCCTAAACACAACCACGATGGTGTGAGACGGGTACCAGTGGTCAGAATATTATCGACAAAAGAATGATTAGCAACAGTTCTGAGTCAAGAATCATGTTTGCAATACAAAAGAACCATTCATTTCCATAATCAGTCCTTTAAAGGGGTGGTCGACTGGTTTTTCTAGGCTTGATTGTGTTTATGGGGTGCAGTCTAACATGTTCATGCTCCGTTTTTTTAAAAACGCATTATTTTTCATATAATTTACCTTTATTCCACACCGCTCTGTCCCTTCTCTGACAAACGCCCCGATGATTTCCTGTTTTTATGAAGCCCCGCCCTCAGAAATACGTGATGGGCTCTGATTGGTTAGCTGGCTCAGTGTGTTGTGATTGGCTAAACCGCCGAGCGTGCGTCTAAATGTCCCGCCCCTCAGCTC